>NC_045172.1:2295723-2330723 GCF_900700415.2 Clupea harengus | reverse complement strand
GGGGCCATATAACTCACCGCAGTCCCGGTTCTGACCTCGCCAGGCGGGAACCAGCGAGCTTCGCAGTACAGAGAAACCCACAGAGCAACAGCACCCTAACAACCTCTCAGGACGCTTGCTTTACAGACACAGGACACAGGAGACATCTATTCCATTAGGACCCTTTCCTCCAGTCCAGCTTCTCATTCCTGATATCTTTCTGTCGCCGTCTACCATCAATGCCTGGGGTGAGCGGAGAGACAGTCTGAGGTGGTGCTGTGTTGTGGAGGAAGCTTTCAGTTTGTTCTTCCAGGGAAAAAAATGTCTTGCCGTAAAATAAGGAAAATGCCGTTATGTCAAGGTCTATGTGTTGTTCACTGTAAACAGAGATATCAGGCCTTTGGTACTGTAACCCAATTAACACGCTTCCAGCTCAGTTCTTATCAGAGGTAAAGCACTCCACACCACGGGCTCTGTCACAACAAATTGACAACAGGGTCGGCAACACAATCAATTAGCCTGTCTGTGCATTTCCCAGGAGCACAAGTCATGCCATGGGTGTGTGTGTGTGTGTGTGTGTGTGTGTGTGTGTGTGTGTGTGTGTGTGTGTGTGTGTGTGTGGTGTCAAGTCTCTTAGGCCCTAAATTAGACCTGCCCTCTCCCAGCGCTGCTCCACGCTCCGAATAAACACGTCCCGTGTCGCATGTCCTCGTGAGGAGCCTGTTAAGGTTCCCCAGTGACAGACCCCCGCGGCGTACACACACACACACACGCACACGCACACACACACATACACACACAATCATTATCACCCTTCCCAGGACACCACTGTCTACAAAAATGAGCTTACTGTGATAACTGCATAAAAATGCAGGAGGCATTGAGGGTGCTGCACAGAATCCCTTAAAGGTTTCTTTAGTTACAGAAAAACATGAAGGGATTTTCTGCGTTGACAGAGATTTAACAGCAGTAATATTCTACTGTTTTTATTGAGACTGTTTACTTGCACTTGCACGTGCTTGTGATATCTTTTATCACCTGAAAAAGTTGGCCTAAAGTGAAATTTCAACAGCAAACAGAAAACAACAAATGTGAGAGGAACTTGCAAATGAAAATGAATTCAAGAGGTTTGATGAAGAGGTCCATCCAAGAGGTAAAAAAAACCAACAACATCCTGTCTGATATGGCCAAAAAAAAAGAACTTATTATAGGAGGGAATCCAACAAAACCGCTAAGAATAACCTTAAGTTAATCTATCTTTACTGTAGATTTATTTTTTGTTGATTTCATGACTCATTAAAGTATTTAAACTATAGATATAGACTAGACTGCACTGGTAGATAACATTATAGCCTACGGTTAGTTAACTTGCATGAAGTAGGCATAAGACCCATGAACATTCTATAACATAACTAGCCTTCTCAATTTAGACTCTAGCCTAATGTGCTATAAAAGAAAGAATTTATTAACACATTAATTCCATACAAAATGGGTGGTGGTGGTCCACCTCCAAAACCTCTTTCAAATGACGCAGTGATGGTTGTGGACATCATTGGTCGCTACTCACCTACAGTGATTGGAATTACTGGTGGAAGGCAGAGCGGTGGTCATTTGGAAGGGTAACAGTCTTCAGTTTAAGCCCAATTATTTAATCAATTGTCAAAGTAAGAAGTTATTATTATTCTTATATAGTATTGTTACTTTCTTTTCATCTCAATCCAAACAAGATATTTTTGACTCTAACGGAGTATTCAATTATGTATCTTACTGCAGTGCAGTTAAAGTTCACATACTCCATGTTAGGCCAAGTGCCTTGCTTCCTGCTTCATGTAATAGTATTCTGTCCTCTCACTGGCATACGGGTTCGCTGTAAATCCTGCCATGTTAATTCATGCTCTTGTGTAAGTGAGTGGGTTAGAATGCTGACATGAGCCTTGCTTACAAAATGCCCCCCTCCCCCCCTAGTATGAACACGTTCAATTAGTCAGATGGACTGTGTGCTGATCCGGCCTGTTCTGTAGGTTACGCTTTTGCATGTTACATAATCAACCAGCACACCTGCTCATAGCCTCACTTCTACATTCTACATGTATGTGGGCATGAGTGTTTGCCCGTCTGTTCAATGTGTATGTAGATGTGTTCACAGGCTTTGAGTGTTTGCCAGTCTGTTCAATGTGTATGTAGATGTGTTCACAGGCTTTGAATGTGTGCCAGTCTGTTGAATGTGTATGTAGATGTGTTCACAGGCTTTGAGTGTTTGCCAGTCTGTTCAATGTGTATGTAGATGTGTTCACAGGCTTTGAATGTGTGCCAGTCTGTTGAATGTGTATGTAGATGTGTTCACAGGCTTTGAGTGTTTGCCAGTCTGTTCAATGTGTATGTAGATGTGTTCACAGGCTTTGAGTGTTTGCCAGTCTGTTCAATGTGTATGTAGATGTGTTCACAGGCTTTGAGTGTTTGCCAGTCTGTTGAATGTGTATGTAGATGTGTTCACAGGCTTTGAGTGTTTGCCAGTCTGTTGAATGTGTATGTAGATGTGTTCACAGGCTTTGAGTGTTTGCCAGTCTGTTGAATGTGTATGTAGATGTGTTCACAGGCTTTGAGTGTTTGCCAGTCTGTTCAATGTGTATGTAGATGTGTTCACAGGCTTTGAATGTTTGCCAGTCTGTTCAACGTGTAATGTAGATGTTTTCACAGGCTTTACTAAACAAGACTTGCAAAATGTCTTAATCCCTGGTAGCCCTTCGGACAGACATTCTTCAGATTTTGGTTTCCTTAAATAAATTAGACTAGGCCAAATGAAAAAAGACCATTTTTAGAAAGGTAGATATATTCCAGAAAGCAATAATAATGATGAAAAGAAACATTTACATTTACAATCATAAATATCATTATGCATCTTACTAAAGTTTGCTTTCCTGGCCAATTATAAGCCTAATTAATATGAACACAATAATACAAAAACTAGTCACACAAATGTTGACACAAACAACTAAGACAAAAAGGGCCTATACTTTACAGACTATGCAGATATTCCCTTCTTCATTCAGTTGAAATTACAAAAATGTTGTTCATCCTTAGATTCTTTGCTTACTGTGTATGTATGTTTTTAAATATTCAATTCAAAAGAAATGTTGCCAACTTGATGCTGTCTGATGATGTATTTATTACTGGTGTGCTGCCCCTTCAGTCAGATATTGGGTTAGGCTACGCTCTCATATTGGGACTTTTTACCAAGATGAGAAATGGGAGGAAGGTTTTTGCTGTGTATGGTTGGGACGTAGCTGAAATGATGTGAACCCGATAGGCTCCTACAAAAGAGTTCCCATTAAATACTGCACTAAACGAAAGGGAACTGTGTCTTCTCTTGAGTTTAGGTGTGCTACAAGTCATGCTATACTTTGAGGAATGACACATCAGATGAGATGCTGAAGTTCTATCTGAAGCAGGAAAGACTGATGTGTAGACAGTACTTGTTCATCAGTCTTAGAATAAACCACACACAAACTTAAATGCAGGCTAGCGTTGGCTTTTTGCCCCATAGACTAGGCTTGTAACACTAAATCTAGCCTTTAAGATCTTTAGCTTTCTAACATTAGCTTGTGAAACTTGGACATGTCTTGCCTAGTGTGCATGCATTGTGTAGGCCAATGTTCCAGTATTTTAAGAATAAACAAGTTCAAACATAGGCCTAGGAGATTTAAGAGCGTCATCCTGCAGCTTTTTTCCTTTTTCTCTTCTGCTCCCAACCCTGGTTGCCTTTCCACTGGGCCTTTAGCCTTCATATCATGGTGTGGTGGAAATTCTATGTTATGAGACATTTGTCCTTTCTGTGCACGAAACAGTATTGATCTCAGATTCTCAGGTGCACCAGGACTCTGGCATCAAACACCCCCAGACTAGTACCTTAGTAGGCACACTTCATCAAACACCCCCAGACTAGTACCTTACTAGGCACACTTCATCAAACACCCCCAGACTAGTACCTTACTAGGCACACTTCATCAAACACCCCCAGACTAGTACCTTACTAGGCACACTTCATCAAACACCCCCAGACTAGTACCTTACTAGGCACACTTCATCAAACACCCCCAGACTAGTACCTTACTAGGCACACTTCATCAAACACCCCCAGACTAGTACCTTACTAGGCACACTTCATCAAACACCCCCAGACTAGCAAATAGCAAGTGAAAAGACTACAAAAGGTGAATAAAGTAGGGAATTTTGTTTCACTTCGGGGATAATTTCTGATAGCCCATCGGACAGGATGTTGCTACATTTTGGTAGCCTGACAGGAAAGCTTGATTGGGGACGTGAAGCTAGCGATTTTGCTAGCCCTGTATCCACAGTTTGTAGATCTATGCCTTCATCTCAGTTTGTTTGAAAAAAAAAATTAAAGCATAGAATGACAGTAAACATTGTGACTCCAATCCTTTTATATTGGCTCGAACTTTTCAGTTTTGAATTCTGCTGTCAGATCCCAACTAGCGTTTTCAGAGTCCATCACATGTTGTGTGCCGCAGTGTTCACGGTTCTGGCCCCTGCACTCAATGCAGGATTGGATTCTAATCACAATGTTCCTTGCTGCATAGCGGCCCTATGGCCCCTGTCCTGGCTCTAGGGGTGGTGGTGGTGGATTGAGGCTGGGTGAGACTCAGGCAGCTCCTCCGAGGTCCACTGAGGTCTGCTGGAGCCGTCCCCCTCATGAGGCTGCCTGCAGGAGGGGGCTACAGGGCAGTAATGTGATTTTAATGTTACACAACTCCTAATCCAGCTGGGCCGTTTCTCTTAGCTCCCCTAACGAACACACACACGCGCACGCACGCACGCACGCACGCACGCACGCACGCACGCACGCACACACGCACACACACACACACACACACACACACGCTGCAAGTGCTCTACTCTCCACAATCATAACGTTTACAGCAAAGGAACAGCGTGTTTCATCACTTAGCTCTGGGCACATTAGTCCACTTTACTGAGGGGCGTGTATTTAAGAGAATAATGTCTGGGCACATTTAGTGCTCTTTACTGAGGGGCTTGTATTTAAGAGAATAACATCGGCTGCTGCCTGCCATTGCTTGACTCTCAGCAGCACAAACTCAATCTAATGTCTCTACAGGTTTGACATCTGTATAATAAACACTTTGACTTTGACTTCTACTAGACCTGTGGGATCTGATCTGAACTGTCTCTACAGGTTTGACATCTGTATACTAGACCTGTGGGATCTGATCTGAACTGTCTCTACAGGTTTGACATCTGTATACTAGACCTGTGGGATCTGATCTGAACTGTCTCTACAGGTTTGACATCTGTATACTAGACCTGTGGGATCTGATCTGAACTGGTCGCCACTAGAGTTGCATATTGCAAATGTTTCCGATATTCGATATGCCAATATTTTCAAACTCATTTAGGCTGACTGCCGATGCGGATACAGACACATACGTATAATACTGTATATATGCACACATACACGCATACACACAAAGTCCCTCCTGTACTAACAATTACTAAACTATTACTCTTATTGTGATGATGGCCTACTTGATGTAGAAACAGACATAAAATATACTTAAATATACTTAAAATATACCCCTAAATTTAGACATTCACTTATGAAAAATAACAAAAACATTTCAACTTGGACTAAATGTGAAATATACCACATTTATTTTTTAACTAACTAAAAATTCTCATCCTACTTGAGACATTATTGGCCAGAAACATCAGCAGACATTTTTTATACCTGCTGATGCCGCTAATTCACTTCTCAAGATTTTGTCAGTCGATACGAATGTCATCATGTATCCCTGGTCTCCACTCTCCTAGCTTCCGCCTCTAAAAATGCCATCACCTGTGCTGCCCAAGAGGACCGGTGATCAGGTGATCAGGTGATCAGGTTATCTACAGGACCTTCTGGTGCAGGAGCTGCTGCCGGTGCAGACGCTTTGCCTGCAGGCTCACAGGCCAATCACATTCCAGTTTGGCCGTCCCACAAAAACAAATGACTGTGACTGTAGAACGGTTCAGTGCCCTGAACACACTGCTTTACAGCCGCAAGGCACGGCCCGAATAGAGAACATTAAGGACACAGCTGTTAGAAAAAAATATAACGTCTGATTTTAGAAAAATAAATAAGACTTGTAACAAGACTTTGCAGAGGGAAAGGTGAGATGGCTTGTGGTTTTCATTCAATGTGGTCAAAACAAACTGTAAGAGCTCTCTTCCTCTCTTTGTGTGCTGTGAAAGAGAGCCATATCAAGAAACCAGGCCACGTCTTTCCCGTCCTTCACTCTGAGCCCCTGGAAACCCCCTCATTCGGCGACACATGCGTCACTCTCACCAGCCCTGTGCCGGTTGGCAGTGTTGAGTAAGAGGCGGTCCCTGTAGCTCACCACCACCACTCACACCTAGCACCCAACTTCCTGTCAACCTGTTGTTCCAAACATTGCCAGGAAGTTGGGTGCTAAGTGGGAGTTGTGGTGATGAGCTACAGGGACCGCTATTGTCTGAGAGGGAGCTCCATCCCACTTCTCCTCTCCAGCTTAATGACAGGTGTTTATAACGTTCATGTTCATTTTAATGTGCAGCACATGCATCATGTTCTTTGTTTATCTCTTATGTATTTCTTTATATTGTTCCAGAAACAGTGAAATGTAACCAAGAACAACTTGGGCCAGAAATACACGATCGCGGTAAATGTAGAAGCATGCGACATGCAACATGTTGCACCTTTAATTGCACCCTCACCTTCGCAGCACAGAGCGATGAAGGTGGGGAGGTTTCCGCAGAGGCAAGACGTGTCGAGGCAAGGCTAATCTCTAATCCGCACTCTTAGGTGTTGCCTAAGAAGGTGTCTGGTCGGCTGCCTTGCCACAACGATGTTTTTGTAAACAAAGACGTGGTAGACTCCTCTGGAACCTCAGAGAGGGCACTAGGAGACACAGCTAAGCGAGGCTTTATGGGCCCACGGGGTAGATGTGCTAGCGCTCTGTTGACCAGTGAGGGTATACAGCCTGGCAGAATGGACACAGGCCTAATTAACTCCTCTCATTACATCCCATGGCAGCTGCCTGCAGGCCCCAAGTGCTCTCAAATTCAGCCCACTCACGTCCATGATAATGTGGCTTTATGAGCTGTGTGATGCTCTGGCATGAATTATTAAGGGTGCCAGGAGGACGAGCATCACTGCCGGGCAGTCTGCACCACCACCGCTTCGGCTCCACTCGTTTCATTCATGCAATAACTCTCATGTGCCGCGGACAGATGGGACTGTGGAGGCTGTGGAATGGGCTGCCCCTGTAGGGGCACAAATAAAGTCGGATGACATCATCGGACAGAAGAACAGGGAGTCACAAATCCTATTATATTTATCGATTTAAAATGCTTTTCTTCTTTCTTCTCCCCCATCGATCATATTATTTAAAGTCGTTGACATCATTAAGAACCATTTTCTAATGGTCTCAAGCTGTTTTCTCATGAAAACACCAGACAATGTCCAGACAACCAGGAGCGGACATTGTCCTGTATTGCCGTCTCACGCATGAAGCGCACAACAGGAGATTGGTCGTGTCCACCTACAGGGGGCACCTGGGCAGAGCCTGGAGGAGGCAGGACATGATGCAAAATGGAAATCTCAGTGTTTCGTTTACAGCACATCAAAGATGGCAAACAAGGCCAGCAGCTCATCCGTAATGATGACTGTTTTTGTGTTGATATCAATACTACATGTACGTATGTGGACGTATCTGCAATTAATGTCAACAAAAGAGTGGAAAACAATATGGAGGCAAGAAGAAACATGTACGAGGCAAGTACACTGCAGTCCAACCCATGACCTCTTCCTGACCCCTTCCCACAAGCTGTCTGTGTTTGTGTGTATGTCCACAACACATACAAACACACAAACATCTGACATTTACTGTGCAGCTTACACTGAGTCTTATGTACCTCAGCGGTGACTAATAGCTAATAGCACTGGTGTTTCAACACTTGCGGGGGGAAAAAAGAGAAGAGAAGAGGACAGCGCCTGGTTGCCTGGTAGAGTCAGTCATCTGACCAGACTCCTACCAGATGGTGGAGGAGGGGGGGGGGATGCTGGTCAGCTGACCCTTCCTTGAAGGGATAATCGTCTTTAGAGGAGCAATGCTGCTAATTAGTGAAGCCCTGGGAGGCCAGGGCTGGGAGAGAGGGCGAGAGGTAGAGACCTACATGTCGACACACAGCTTAGACATGTCTATGCTTAGGAGATAGGATTGAAAAGCCCATGGTGATGTATGGAGAGAGAGAGAGGGAGAGACAGAGAGTGTGAAAGATCTTATCTGTGTGTTAGATCTGTATACTGCTGCCTAGACGTAGAGCTCAAAGGGAGATAAGATCCTTATGATACTGAAGTCAGTTGCGTCAGTCAGTCAGTCAGTCAGTCAGTTGCGTCAGTCAGTCAGTCAGTCAGTCAGTCAGTCAGTCAGTCAGTCAGTCAGTCAGTGCGTCAGTCAGTCAGTCAGTGCGTCAGTCAGTCAGTCAGTCAGTCAGTCAGTCAGTCAGTCAGTCAGTCAGTCAGTTCAGTCAGTCAGTCAGTCAGTCAGTCAGTCAGTCAGTCAGTCAGTCAGTCAGTCAGTCAGTGCGTCAGTCAGTGCGTCAGTCAGTCAGTCAGTCAGTTGCGTCAGTCAGTCAGTCAGTCAGTCAGTCAGTCAGTCAGTCAGTCAGTCAGTCAGTCAGTCGCATTTTCTCATCTCCTAAATGCAGGTGTGGAGGTTTTATGACCACCACAAACACAGGCACAGGCACACACAGGCACACACAGGCTCAGGCACACACACACACACACACACACACACACACACACACACAAAAGCACAGGCACACACACACACACAGGCACACACACACACACAGGCACACACACACACACACACACACACACACACACACAGGCACACAAACACTCAGGAGGGGAAGCATCACAAAATGCTGAACAAGCCTACAATATACTCACCACCTTGAACAAAAAAAATGCACCTGAAAAAAAAAAGCTAACCCATAAAAAAGACAAAGTAAGAAAAAAAGAGAAAAGAAGGTGCTAATCAGCCCATTCTCCACCTGACAAACCCAAAGGCTCCAGCCTGGAAAGCCAGAGCAGGTCCTTCCATCTCTCTCCCTCACTTCCTGGCCAACTTGTACACCCGTACAAGACTGGAAGACTGGGGGAGGTGAGAGCCTCCGTCTGCCCCAGCCCAGGGCCCTCATCATGCTGTGTCTGCATGCTAACACATCCACTGATTTGTGCTCATAAGCTATACTCTCATTGTTGTACAGAAAGCCTGAATCAGCTCCTGTGTGTGCCCTCTGAATAACTCTCATTTTTATTTTCATTCGGTCTACAGCTTTTTTTGGCCCATCAGGGTGTGCCCACACACAGACTGAGGTGGATTCGTTTGCACTTCAGAATGTGTGAATGGCCCTCACGGCAATGCGGGCATCTCCATTGTGCTTCACTGACTCACCTTTCAGCCAATACAGTGCCACGTCCAGAACTGAGTGCCTGAAATTGCATAAGGTTTTCATATAGATCGCAACAAAGTAGTCCCACCCTGTGGCCGAATATCTCAAAGTGCCAGGAGGGCACATGATGTGTGTCTCAGAGAAAGACAGTAAACATGCCAAAGCAGGAGAAGGCACAACAGTATCGGTTCTGTTTCTGAACACCTGTTCGGATAAAAACAGATAAGGTTCTAAATACAACCCTGCTGAGTCCTGAACATTCTTGGCAGCATCTAACCGCCTCTCACCACTACTATGTCAAGACCTTCAAAAATCAAAACATGTTGTGAAACGGGTTTCTTTCATACCCATGAAGGGTCCATTAGTTGACAATACAGGTTTTTTGTTTTGTTTTGTAAGTAGGATGCTTCTGTAAGATCATAAGATTCATTATGGTGAAGACAATGTCCTGTGAAGGAGAGATAAACACACCAGCTCCCTAGCCATTCAGCTATGTAGTTGTGTGCTCTGGGTTGGAAACGCTGTGAAAATGTATCGCACCACATCGCTGAATATGTCTGCTCAAAAATACATCTAGCAAAACAGATATGGCATATTATTGCCAACTGTGCTGTGATGTAGGTGTTTGCAAGGCAAGTCTGAGGCCTATTCACTAGTTAGCTCACTTGTTTCCTTCCTATCACTAGGTTCATTTTGCTGCTCTAGATCATTCATACTGGTAGATCTTCGGGAGAGCACATGCAAGAGTTTCAGTGGCTGCAAACACATACAAGAAAAAACACCTAACTTCTGAGTTAAGTCCCATCTTCACCATACTGCTATGACAGCTTCATGTAGGAACCCCAGGCACAGGTGCACACCTTCCGAAGCATCCTGTCCTATCTCAGCACCACCATCCTGGGAGCCTCCTCCTCACTACGATCAAATGGAGCTCCACACACCTTCAATATCACCTCCCAAGTCCACGCCTACTCTCGGTGGTTCTTCTCTCACACTCTTCACGGTGTTGTTCCACTTCTGCTTTTTCTGCTTCACTTGCTGCTTTCTCCACGTGAGCCAAGTCGGGGGAGAGTTCAGCAGCTCTCTGAGCCGAGCTGTCCGCCTGGGCCCTATTCTAACCCCCACAACTCCTTTGGCGTCACATGATTCTCAACTGATCCTGCGCTTCCAGAAGAAGAAGAAAAAAAGAAGACACTCCTGAGGCCAGGCCAGACTAGACAAATGAGAAACCCAAGACCCTGGGTGTGAGCGAGATACACAAAGAGGGGGATGAAAGCTTGTAAGGAAAAAAAATGTTTGTTGGCCAGTGATTACTTTTTCATCACTGTTCTATCCCTCAGTTTAAAAAGCAGACAGGAACAAGAGGGGGGTGGGGGGTGGAGGGTGGAGCAACATGGGGAGGACATGAGGGAGACAGAGAGAAACAGAGGGCTGACATGGAGGCAAATGATGTCTAATTCTTCAGCACAAACAACACATCTCACAATGTGTGTGTGTGTGTGTGTCTGTGAAACTCAACCTGTTTATTTGGAGGTGGCAAGAGCAGCCAAAGCTGGCAGGGCTTGTTCAGATACATCAAATGTTTTTGGAGGCTGCCGTTTTCTAGCCTGGGTAGCGGTGCTGAAGTACATGAATCCTGACACCCAGGTCCAGTGCCACGCTGGGCCAAGCTGGCACACTCACCCCCGCCATGGGGGCCTGCTGGCACATGAAATACCACTCTGCCTGCGTGCCCTTCATTGACCCCAGGCATGACTGAACTAAAGCAGCCCAAAATGTCCCTGCACTGAAATGTCCTACTTAGTGTGGGCGTGTCAGTGTGTGTGCGTGTGTGTGTGTGTGTGTGTGTGTGTGGGGGGGGGGGGGGGGGGGGGGGTGGGTGTGTGTGTGTGTGTGTGTGTGTGAGCAGCAGTCAGGGGACTCTTTTACTCTTCCTCTCAGTCACGAGTGATTTACAGTATCCATTACCAGGAGAGAAAAAAAAACGTTCCCAAAAGAAGTGCTTCGTTTGTAGACACTTCAAATTGAACGAAAGCCACTCACTGCCTCTTAGTATACTCACATTCGTTGTACTGTAATGTCAAGCCCTGCGAACTCAAACTGAGGCACAACCACTGATATTCAAAACCTATAGATCATACGAATCACTGACCAGGTTTCTTTAGAGATAAGTTGTGAGAGAGGTGTTGTGAAAAATAGAGAAAGAAAGAGGGAGAGAAAGAAAGGAACTTATTAGTGAGCATGAGAGGTACCCATCATGGTCGACTTCACTCTGCCTCCATTAAGCAGACAAACCCTCTTTGAGCAGGAGCATTACGTCATTGTGTGTGTGTGTGTGTGTGTGTGTCTGTGTGTCTGTGTGTGTGTGTGTGTGTGTGTGTTAGCATGAGATGGGCCATCTCCATGAGACCCCATGGCACTGCTCTCCCCCCACCCAACCCTTCCCACTGGCCTAACCACCCAACATAACACTGGCAGAAATGACAGTCACCCACCATTGATCCACACTCCACAAGGAGTCATAACTCCAGTAATGGAAGGATCATGATGTGAGGCATGAACACCACAGACAGGCCAAAGGGGAGGCGGGTGCTGAGGAGAGACTCCAGCTCTGTGATAGCAGGGAACTCTCTGCATTCGTACTGCACAGCCTAGTGACTTTGGACTCAACTTGAAGGATCACAACAGGGCAAAGGGGGCTGTTACACCCTACCCTTAACAACACTCCACCACTGACCCAAATCAACCACAGAAGACACCTTTAAAATCACCAAATGTATTGGTGGATACAGATTTATAAGGACTCTAAATCAAGACTACAAAAGACACAATGTCAAAAAACAGCAACACAAAATCCCAGGCTGAGAGGCAAGACCAGCTAGAAGCCTCCTCCTGAACATTTGACCTGCTGCTCAATGTGGCCCTGGCTAGGTGCACCTCATCCAGCAATCAGGTGTAGCACAACCTGGGCAGAGCTAGAGAGAGGTTAGAGAGACACACACACACACACACACACACACACACACACACACACACACGTGGCCGTTACAAGGGCGATGAGTGCCTCCGAAGGCGTGTGTCAACAGACCTCGTTTAAAACCTAGTTAACTGGACTGGTTCCTCTGTGGACACTGGCCAGCCGGGCTGAGGTCAGACACCATTTTCTGTTGGCCATTATGAGTTCAGTCCTCCTCAGCACTCAGAGAGAACTTCCTTTCTGACAAGACCATGAGACCAAAGAAGAACATTACAGCACCAGTGTCCACACACGCACGCACGCACGCACTCACGCACACACACAGTAGTTCTTCACAGTGCTGAAACGTTTACACACACACTCTCGGATTTCTGCAGTAGCCCCTTCTGCTCCATTAAACCACATTCATCATGAGCCTATTTTGCTATAAAACACACTCCGATTCAACCCAGCTGTTTGTAAGAACACACACACACACACACACACACACACACACGCCTTTTCCAGTCATTGTCACTAAGGCCCTTCATTTAATTTGGTCTCTGTCAGAAGTCAGGGAAATGTATACATTTAATGATGTATCACAGGGTTGAAAACATCAGGCAATTGATCAAGCTGATTGGTTTAATTTATTATATGTCCAGGCAAAAATGCTGTTGGTTGGAGAGATAAGCCATTCATCTGTTTCCTCTTGGATACTTCAGTAGTAAATATTGATCAGTGTGAGGTAGGAGGCAATGCTGCTATATCACAATGGTCTGAGCTGCAGGAGTTCAGTGAGGTACATGAAGCCCTGAGTCCACACTGTCATTAACATATAAAGATCCACAGGAGGAGAGACTTCACTCCAAACACACATCTTCACACTTTTCTGTTTCTGAATAGGATTCCCAATGAAGACACTGATAGGCTTGGCCTAGTGCCGTTTTGATGTGCCTCAATGGAGCCATAGTCAATAGCAACATCATATTTCAAAGCAATGACCTTTCCCAGACCAACCTGCTGATTCTACAAGCAAAGGCCTTAGTGTTAGGTTGTACAATGATGCTAATCCTTTTAGAATGACTAATGTACTCACATGAAAAAGCACAGCTGTGCCATCACTGCAGCCTTTCCAAATCAGCAGTTTGAATGCAATGGTGGTCGAGGTAAAAGCTGTTTCACCTGAGAACAATTATTAAGCTCCCGATGCAAAGGCTTTGATTTTCCAGTAGAAAGAAAAACGACCATCCAGTCAATTATTAAATAACAGAAACAATAGATATTTCAGCCAACAAGATGAGCTCTTAATCTTGAAAATAAAACATTGAATATAAAAACAAACAACACAACTCTATTCCAGGGGTGTGCTGTTTTGCAGTAAGCGATCAAGAGAACACCAGTAAATGAGATTAGCATTCTGGATAAAGGAGAAGTGAGATTGCCTGTGTGAACCCCGAGGAGGCCGGAGAGGGGTAGCGGTGCTGCTTCCTGTCCAAGCCAGCAGATTAGTCAGCAATGATGTGGTCACTGAGCACATCTCCCTGTACCCTTCGCAAAGAAAAAAGACAACATCGTGCAACGTGGGGGGTAGCTTGACCATGCCATAAATAGCCAAGTGTGTGTGTGTTAGTGTGTCTGTCTGATTTCCCAAGACACTTCACACTCTAAAAAGGCCCTCCCAAATCAAGGCTAGTAGAGCCATCCTGTTACACTCAGAGATTGGAAATATAAACCCTTAATACAAATACTGATTACAGTTTCTCTCGTTGCATTGGTACATTTCTTGGATCAGAAAACGTTTCTTCAACCTTCACATCACCGTCACTTGTCCACATCACGACAGCAATTTTCTCATTGCAAATCTTCATATTTTTGGCAAATGCTTTTGGACATTCATGCGAAAGGGTGTAATGGTTTGCTGTTCAGTCTCACACACAAAAGCATCCTGGTATCTATTGATTGTTTAAGTCAGGACATGCAAATGGGTTAAATTCAATGGGTTGATTCAATTTGTTTGAGAGAAGTGTTGTTTACGAATTGTTCAGAGAAATGCACTTACTGCTAAGGATGATTCTAGAAATGTACCAAAGCGACTGAGAAAAACGAACAAAAGGATTTCAGATACTACTCAGACGAGTGAAATGATAGAGTTGTAGAGTTGTAGTCCAAGATGAAAAATGAGAGGAGAATGAGAGACAGAGGCAGACAAAAAGAGAGGGATAGAAAGGAAGGAAGAGAACAGGAGTCTCTGCAGTGGGGAAACGGTCTCATCTCCTCCTCTCTTGTCTCTTTGAATCACCACTCAGAGCTCGCGGGTGGTGCAGGCAAACTGACAGGTCTGAGGATCATGTATTGTCCTCAAACTGGGGTTTTCCAAATGACAATTTCAAATTTTCGGAGGAAAAAGGAAAGCTTAGTTACATAACAGCACCGTTCCTAAATCCCAACTGATGCGCTTTCAGAATGGCACATAAAATAATGGAAATGCTTTTCAGGAAATAGGCTACCTTTGATATTGTGCAACGCAAAGTGCATTTTTCTCTGAAAAGAAACATATCTGAATGCTTGATAATGTTTTACCTCTGTATTAAGAAAAATACAAATGGAATGTAATAACCACAATATGTCCTTTCAGTAAAACACAACAATTTGATTGTATCCACTCTCCACTGAAATAGTGTTGCCATGAGCTTGTTTATTTCATGGCAACAGAATTTAGTCTATTTATGAACGCTCAATGTGTCTGACTGTCCTCTTTTGAACCCTACAACAACAGCATTAGCCATGCTTCATTTCAAAAGCATCGATTCATTTTACAAATAAAAGAATCTCCTGCAAAACTATATGCCAGATTTATGCCGGTGATAGGTGAAGTGCAGAACACATTCTACTGCAGACTCCCGATGTCACAGTAGTTCTGGGGACATTGCAATCATCAGTGGTTTGTGTGCCTGAGCCGGCCAGAGTCTCATGACAATCGACAAGCACCTTGTCACCTCACCACCCATCTCTTACACACACACACACACACACACACACACACACACACACACACACACACACACACACACACACACACACACACACACACACACACACACACACACACACACGCGGCTGTAAATGTGCCGAAGAATAGATCAGCACAAGAGGTCCTGGGCAGTGGAGGGACTCAGGGAACAAAGCACACAGAGCAGAGTGTGGTGAACATTCCACTGATCAAGATGAACTGGGCTTTGTCACCGGCCCCTCACTGAGCAGTGGCCCATGTGCCTGTGCATCACGTGCTCAGCAGCCCCAGGCCCAGCACGCCTGTGCCAGCCAGCCATTGGTTGTTTAAGGCATATCTACACACAAGTGCAGACCAGGTCCATTTCACACTAACTTAAATGAGCAATGCTGCTTCTAAACATACATGTCACTGAACCAAACTCATAATGGCGATTTCACGTTAGTCCTTGACAAAGGCAGATGGCAATGCATGACAGAAATGAATCTTCAACTTCATCTTTATGTGTATATCATCTGTGAGTAACTAATTATAGTGTAATAATTGAATTTACTTTGGCCTATATATTTTGCATACTATGTAGCCAAAGTGTTACTAATGGCTTATGAGTCAATCTTCAATCTAATGGTTTGCAAAACATAGGTCTAATGAGCAGGCATGTTATCCAAGGAAAAGGTAAATACAATAGCGGGGTATATTAAATTAGGACTTTAGGGTTATAAATATATTATAAATGAGGACTTTACCATAACATGTTATATAATGCTGTACTGGCATAAGGGTGAGAGAGTTTGGGATGAACACAACCAGCATAGTGTTTCCACTCTCTGAAACATTCTATCATCACCCGTGGCAATGGCTGTCTGCAGCACAGCCAGAGATTTGTATTATCTGTGAATGCGTCCGCTTACAGGTGTCCTCATGACACAAGCAGTGGCCTTCAATGGTGACTGTGGGGGTTGCCAACATTGTGATATTTACCTTAGTGAGAAAGTTAGTGTTTGTTGTGTGTTTGTGTAGGTGTGTGCGTGTGTGTGATGTGTGTGTGTGGGGGGGGATAGTTCTTTAAATTCCAGGCTGTATAAGCCTGCATATATGGTTAAAAAGTTAATCAAAATATTCATACAATTGTACAATTAGGCTATTTACCAAATCACTCTCACAATAGAATAGTTATTTGTGTTGCTGTAGGCTGTAGGAGATCTATGTTTGAAAACTCTTCAACTGTCCCTCTCTCGCTGCACATACAGACAATATGCAGCACCATGCACTCTGAATATCAGCCAGTATTGATAGAATAGGCAACCCTTTACATTGATCACAGTGATGGCCATCAGTATAGGTCCAGACCTACATGAAAGCGCCTGGATTAAGTAATGACTAATTCGTGCGATCGGTTTCATTTTATGGATATTTACATTATTTTTGCCATGCTTGAATTCATATCGGATATATTTTTTATTATTTGTTCAACTGATACATCAACCATAATTATCCGGTTAATGAAACAAGATAGGAGGCGACATTTTCAAAACAACTCAGAAAATGACGCCTACAGATGTCAACAGTTTGACCTGTTTGGGCTTGCAGTGTAACAAGCAGTTGGTAATATAGGCTACTTGAAGTTAGATGTACTTGATGGCCTTGTTGAATACGGGGATTAGAAGTTTATAGGTCTGAATTTCCTTCAGAGTTTAATCGCAAATTCACTCTATCGCTGTACTTCAATCATAAAATAGCTCCATATTCGGAGACCATAAATGTAGAAGAACAGTTATATTATAACGATGTCCAGTCTGACACTCAGCCCAGCTCATACAATCTCATAACCCTGAGCAAGGACTTCGTTTCAATTACATATTTACGGGTGTTGGTTGTTCAAGTGAAACCGGCTGACAAGAGGCATCTGTGAGCTGGGTTACTAAACTAGTTAGCAGATACATGCCGGTCATTGTTTAAATGGCCCTGGGGTGACTCGCGCTTTCCGTATTCATTTGCAAACAAACAACAGTCGTTGTCCTCAAGCTAAACTGGCAGGTGTAGCCTGCACTGCAAAGTGTTTCTGCAATGCAAATTGTCATTCTATGATTTGGTGAGAAATTGTGGAACCCCGTCTCATTCAGTTAGAAAAAAAGACCTCCGCTAACATCATGGACAGCGTTGATGCTCCTTTTCTAACGACCAACAAGTTGGGAATGCACATCACTGACACACTCATTCAATATCGCAAAATGGTAACGTTAAAACAGGCTACTACTTACGTATCTACTGATGAGGTTCCGAAGCGTGCTAAAATCCATTCTTGCGACAGGTGCCAGGTGGTCTTGCTATTTCTTCTCCTATGATCTTATCTGAACGTTTGAAGCGCTAGCTAATTTTAATTTTCACTCTCCGTTCCATGACTGTCGGGCGGTCTCCCTTTTGCTTCAGAAGTGACAGTCCAGGACTGCTATTGTTTTTTTTTTCTAATTGTCTGTGAGCCAAGCTATAATCAAGGTAACTTAGCCTAACGACTCTAAAACCGAGCGGATTTACAATTTGGACTTCGGTAACACACGGGCATCTTCAGATTATTTGAGCGGACAATGCATTGTTCCCCTTTCGAAAGATATACAGTAACGTCAATGCACAATCACTTCTCAACTGCCCCCTCTTGCTATTTTTTGCGTCCTCCTTCTGTCCCTCACCATCCCCGTGCCTTCACGTCGTCGCGACTCCCAGTAGTGGCCACTGATGATCTTTTCTCTCACTCTACGTCACTGCTGCCTCAAGCGCCTGCGCACTTGTAGGTCACACCCACCTGAAATTCTGAATACTGAAACACGCCCCTGTCAAAGACTTTACATAGACCTATCTAAAATCTGTGATTATTGCTTGCATTACCACAAGACAAACATCTTGAGTTAATCTTACATATTACTTATTACTTAAGGATTTTTTTTTTATGAGCAATTTTTGCGTTCCTTCGCAATATTTTATCCTGGCTATACTTTTGCAAGTATTGTGAGGGAATCCAAAAGTTATTGCGAGGCAACGCAAAAATTGCTCATCATCAAAAAGCAAAAAAATCTATTGCGTGTGAAGCCAAAAGTAGGTTATTGCAAGGGAACGGATCCTTCTAAGGACCATGGTGAATTTTGCATGGAAATTTGCGAAGGAATCCAAAAGTATTGCGGGATAACGCAAAATGTGATGCGTGGGAACCCAAAAGTAATGCAAAAATATTGCGTGGAGATGTAAAAGTATTTCGAGGGAACAAAATCAGCTCAGAAAAAAAACCTTAGCCCTCAGGGTCATGGTGGTGATTATTGCATACAGGTTTAACATAGCCAGTAGAGTAGTAATAAAATAGTAATATTAACAACAATTAAATAACGATAAGACAACAGTATAATAACGTCCACAATAAATTAAAAAGATTATCATTCACATGAAGAGACAGTTTATTGCTGATGGGAACAACACTTTGTAGGAACCGTGTGCGTCCTAGATATTTTCTTACAGGGCTGTATTTTCAGTGCGTCCCTGTTTTTTTGGACTGCTCTTCTTCTGTTGAAGCTTTCGGCGGGTTCTGTTAAAATGGCGCTGTTGCCAGGAGTGCAAAACCAATGGAGGAATAACGACAGTGGATAGAAGCAGGCATATTTGTCTCTGTGAATAAGATACACCATGGCAGCACTTGATCAAAAATCTCCAAATGTTCTTTTGCAAAGTCTTTGCTGCAGAATCACCGGGAAAAGTGAAGGTAACCGAAACAGCCAGTTAGTAAGCAAACATTTGTCAGTTAGCCTGCTAGCCAGCTACCTAGCTAGCCAACTTTGCAAATGCCAGTCTACAGTGTGAGCTTTCTGGCTAACCCTAGCTTGACTGTTGCTGCTTAGCCGATGGTTAGCTGGCATCGTTGAAGTAATTTGACCACTTCATCAGATATTTTGTGCACGATTTCAGTCAACGTATTGCAAGTATTGATGGATTGGCATGTATGAAGCCAGGGTATATGAGCGATTTAATATAGTTTAGCGAGGAAACGGTTTGACTTCAAATGGTAAAATGTGGGAATTATCAGGATGACACACTAGATAGCTAATTTGACTCACTGGCATTTTGTCATCAGTTCAGCATCCATGAGATGGAAAGGCCCTATTTAGATCTACACTTTGAGACCGTTTACAAGACGTATTCCACTGTGTTACATATAGTCAGCAATGTTGGTAAGCCATTCGTTTGTGTTTGCTAGCTGGCAAGCTATATGCGATGCCCAATAGTCGTTATTGACGTTACATGGCCGTCTGTCATCAGGTGGCTTGTGACAGTGGGTGTATGTTAGAGTTCATGCAAAGGAAGGTTTCATCTGCAGGAGGAATCGCAGCTTTTGAGTTTGTAATCCAACCATCGTTGATTCAAGCCATGTAAGGTTAAGTGCATAAGGTGTTAATAACTAGATCAAATAGTTTTACTTATGCAGGAAATCATTTTGACCAGTGGTCATTTAGTGCCCTCACGAAATGAACAATGTAACATGGTTGTATGGTATCCTGCTCTTTAGCATTACCCATTTTTTTGACACAAGAGATATGTCAGCCTTGTGTCATACTGTTTGTTTTTTTCTATTGAGATTATCCTTTCAGTTTGATATAGTATGTCTCTGCTTCCAGCTGAGGTCGCTCACCAGTTCCAGTATGCTGTGAGAGTCATTGGGAGTAACTATGCCCCCACCATCGAACGGGATGAGTTTCTGGTTTCGGAGAAGATCAAGAAGGAGTGTAAGTTCTACTCTTTACTTTCTCTACTTTCCAGCCTTAAGAGAGTCGACACAGTCTGTCCTCTGTCCTTGTTGTGGGGCGAATATTGAGCGTCAGTGACACAAAGCAAACCAAGAATAGGGCACCGCTCTCACAAGTATAAATAAAGATGGAAGGATGGAACTGTTGCCATGTTCCTTATGCCTGTTAGTTTAATTGATGGCACCAGCTATAGGGGTCGGTTTCTTTCATTATGGTGGGCTTCTTCAAGCATGTTAAATGACAACAGAAAGGCTAATTGGAGAGGAAACTGATGTACTACCTAGAAAAAACGTAATCAGGACAGTCTTCAGGAACAGGACACTTTTGCTCATCCTTGCTGTGCTGAACGGTGGATGTACTATTCTGATGATGTTTTGTTTTGGCCCCTTGTCTTTCTCCTGCAGTGATGAAGCAGAGGAGAGAGGCAGATGCAGTTCGCTTCTCTGAGCTCCATCGCAAGCTGCAGACCCAGGTGAGCCCTAACAGGAGTTTAATGGGAAAGTTCTCCTGGCAGGGTGCTCTTGAGCATATCGTTAAGAGCAGCATTTGAGCGCTTTCAGGCAGGGCTGGCAAGTTTATAAAAATGATTTAAAGCAGCAAAGATGAATACCATTTTTTTCTTTTTTCACATGTGTTTTTGGTCATACATAGGGCGTGCTCAAACAGAAATGGTCAGTCTTGTACCTGCTGCTGAGCCTTTGTGAAGACCCACGTAAACCATCTAGTCGGGTAAGAAAACCAGGTTTGACTCCTACCATATAGACACAACATCAATCACTGTCATGAATCAGTGTCCCTGGCTTAGCTGTTAAAGTGTGTCCTGTCTGCAACAGGTTGGGAGCTATAGTGCCCTGTTTGCCCAGCCGCTGCCCCGAGATGCCCACTCCACCCCGTTCTATTGCACTCGGCCCCAGTCCCTGCCCCTCAGCTACCCCGAGCGCGGTGTGACCCAAAACAACACCAGCATGGGCACCAGTGGCATCAGCAGCTTGGGAGTTTACTCTCTCAATGGTCCCACTCCGACACCACAGTCCCTGTTGGTTGGGTGAGTCAGCCTCCCTCTCGTTCAGCCAAAACTGAAAAGGAAATCACTTGTTTAGTCTAGGTTTGGCTATGTGCAGAACGTTTTGTGCTGTGCTAAAGGTGTTTTAGAACTGTTGTGTGCATTTCAATATCAGAGTTGTTATAGTGTTGCAGGATAAAAGCTACTATGATTGATCAGTTTTATCAGATCTCCCCAACAAGTACCAACAAGACCAGGCCAGTAGCTCTTGTAGAGATGAAGGTTGATCAACTCTCACATTGACCTTCAAAAACCATTTCAGTCAGTAGTGAAGAGAGAATGCCAGAGCCTGCGGCTGTAGTCTTTTAGGTATTTGTAGTCTTCTAGGTATTTGTAGTGCAAATGTAATTGAAAACTTTCGGATTTTACATATCCACCTAGGAGGAAGGTCCCAAAACTGGTAGACATGATGACAAATCCAGCATGTTTTGGTTTGTCTAGTTGTGTTGTGAAATTCAGTCCTGGTTTTTGTGGTGGCAGTTTTATTCTAATCACATTGACAGTATTTTCTCTTTCTGTGGTTGCACATAAGGCTGCAACATAACAACAAAATGTTAAAAACAAATGTGAAGGGGTCTGAACTCTTTCCTTATGCACTGTATATATTTTAAATATAAGCCCATACACTTTGTGCTGTTGCTTAATTGATTGTAGAATCATTAACATTGTAATTCAACAGATTGGGAGTATCTTTACGATGCCCGGCTCCCAAGGTCATTTTTTATCATTTGAAAACTGCCATTATGTAGCAATTAGTGCATTCCCTCAAGGCTTGCTAATGGGTTCACAAAGAGACAGTCCTACTGAGGGCAGATTACAGGAGTGACGGCCAATTTGTTTTTACTTGGAAATAAACCTTTTTAGCGTTTCTTTTTCTTTTTAAAAGCTTTTCAGGTTTCAAGAATCCCCACACTTATAGTGTTCCGTAAGCCACGTGGAATCAGTCAGTGTTATTTAGGTTTTCATAACTACACTGCATGGATGTGGCAGCTTTGTGTATCTGAATGGCTTTGTGCTGACTGAATGGTTGCCACTCATCCAAAGCTCTGATGCGGCGAGGTCGTCCATGTGTCTACGGTGTCTACGGTGACGGCATCTGAGGCCTTCTCCCTCAGAGTGTTTATTTAGCCTCCTGGTGCTCTGGGAGTGGAAATTGATCCGTGTGGCTCGTAAGTGTTCTCCCTCCACATCCGAATCGACCCGGGTCCAAATCCTGGCCCGCTGACGTGTTTTAGGAGAACTTTCAGACAGCGGGAGGGAGGAAGAGTGTTCCCCCTCATTGAGCCTGTTTTCTGTAAACTTGCGTGCAAAGTACTGTGGACTTCCAGTAACTTCATATATTTTTAGAGAAGGGCAAAAAAGGTACATAAAATACCGATTCATCACTAAATTGTGTTGGAGACTTGCTGAATGTAGCAGGTCCACTCTAAGAGGAATTGTGCCCATGCAGCAGCCCTGTGTTATTGGTGTCCCTTTAGGGAACTGTGGGCCCTGCAGTGGTCTTACCAAACAGAAAGGTAGTAATGGTGTCCATAATAACCCTGCTTCTCTCTTCCATAGGCACCAGGTGGCTGGTGATGCATCGAGAGGCGCTCGTCTGGCCTGGGCCCTCCCAATCACAGCGTCACCCCCAGGGGCAGCAGCACCTACCTCACGGGCCCCTGTTGGGCCCCTGGCCCCAGCCAGCAGGGTCACCCCCCGCCATAGAAGAGAGGGGGATGGCAGCGGTGAGTGACCGTTGATGCAGGGTGTACTTTTTCATTCATACGCAGTCAAATAAATCAAGGAAATATGCACAAGGGTTTGGACAACACCGGTGTACATTCAGCATGTTCTGCTGAATTAAAATCATAGTTTACTACACAGAACTGAGGTGGCAAAAATCATTCATGAAAACGCCTTACAAGGGAAGCTGAATACAGCTGTCTATTTTACACTAAGTGTAAGTACTACGGTGATAAGTACTAACTGCAATTAGGTGGGAAGTGCTTAACAGTGTTGATGGCTAGACTAGATGAATAGTTGTATCTTCGCGATGCTAATAGGTAATAATACATTCTTAGTGTAGTTATAGCGGTGTGTCATATTCAACTCAGACGTCAGTTACATGTCCTGTTTGAGGCAAATGGTATCATGTTAATTTAGGTCCCTGCAGATTGCTCAGGTGATAAACTCCCAACCCCATCAGATCCCCCAGTCAGTCCGGTACACAGATGGGTGTATGTAGTGCTGAAGCAGGGGCCTCACATCATGTGCTCAGACTTCGCCAGCCTGCACCGCACTGGGCTTTGGCTTTGATAAATATGACCCCGCCAGGATTGATGGTCCAATAAAGCATCTGCCTTCCTAAAAGCATTGTGATTGTTATTGATACCACGCGAAGCAAACTAAATCCTCTCTGTCTCTCTGCCCGATTATGGGCGATCCACTCTTCCATTAGAGAGAGCGCTGTGTGTGTTTGCTCATTGCTAATGCCTGCTATAAATATTATGGGTTTCCAGTAGCTGTTACAGCAAAGCTTCTTTTTCACTAGAAAACTCTACCCTGTGTTTGTTTGGGTTTGGATGCGGTAGCTTGGGTATGTTTCTCTTTACTGGATGTGATTTGTTTTTGCTGTCACAGGGAAGCTCGCAATTGGCAGGCATTTCACACTCAGTAAGCAGTCTGTGGGCACAGTGACACCTGCACTTGAATATTTAATTGTAAGTGCTGGCAATTTGAGACAAATTATCACAGCTGGGCAGAGAATGTTCTTGCTCCTCTTAACTCAGCACAACCTCATTTCGGCACCTCCAGCTGGCTGATGGTCTCATAGCCTGGACTAAAAGTAATTGCACGGTAACTTACTTTGACTGTTCTCCGGTGTTTGACCTTGACTCTTGGGGGGTTTTTTTTTTCTCTCTACTCCCGTGCTCAGCTGAAATTGGTGAAGCCGCACTCGTCCGGGACATTTTGTACGTCTTCCAGGGAATTGATGGCAAGTTTATCAAGATGAGCGCTTCTGAAAACTGCTATAAAATCGACACAAAGGTTTGCTATGCTTCATTCTTATTCTAAGTAAAGACACAACATAGAGACATATTTGACTTTTGATCCCCTTCTGCCACTGTCAACAAGCAAAGAATCATACCTTATACAAACGGCCAGAAATGTACAAACAAAATGTAAACATTAAGCTCGAGCTAAGACCACTCCACAGATGTAAAATAATATTATTGTGTAGTAATGTGTCATATTTCTATGCGTACAGGACTGCCTTGACTGTGTGATAAAGTATAGAACAATCTGCAGTAAACCATTTAGAGGTGCAGTCCATGATTCTAATCCAATAACATTTGAGTTAAATTCAGTGAATTGCTTCTCATGGAAAACAAGCATAGTGGCTCGGGCCGAGCAATAAACAATTCCAGCCAATCAACATGTTGCTTCAGGAGCACAGAAAGGAGGGGTGTGATTTGATTGGCTGTTTAGCTCAAAAATCAACATCCTTTCGTCAGAGTCGCAGACTCTACCTTCAGATTACTGTGGAAGTCAACAAGTACACAAGGCTATGCAGGTCAAGCCCTGCATCGGTACCTCTGTATTATAAACCAAACTTAGCATGTCATCAATCCATAGGGAAGAATTATTACACTACCCCTCTGCATCACCTACACTTTCGATTCTCACTACAACATTAATCAAGTGAATTCCAAAGCTAGTAACTTTCCTTCTTAAGTCGTCTAATTGGTGTGGAATTAGTTATCGTGATGTTCAGTCCAGATATGAACATTTGCCTTGTAGAATGGGTGTGTCAGTCTATGCCTTATGGATTATCCATTCCACACAAGCCTCAGGAGAAATGTGCCATCAGACTAGAGCATTTGGGGTTGGGGGTGTATCTTGCACTACAATACAGCTTTCTAATGCGCAAATGTTAAAATCGTCAAGCTGGCCACTAACCCATGTTAATGGGTGAGATGAACAAAGACCCCCAACATAAATATTAAACTAGACTCGAAATGCACAACATTTGTACGTATATATATTATGCATTTATGGAAGTGCTGAATGTCCAAGGACTGCTGGCTAACAGTAGCACTGCTTTTAATCTCTGCATGGCTCTGTGTATAAGCACCTGTCCAGGACAACTTGTCTTACCTATAAATACCCTTTGCTTGGCCGATTATTATTTATTTGTTTATTTATGTCTTATTTTTGAATGTTTTCCTTGGCTGACATCAAGGTTGATGATGTGCTAAAAAAGAGCAGGAGATCAATACCCACTTTGGCCAGCCTCCACATAGAGAGAGAGCTTCACTGCACTCCACAGTCTCAGTCGTCACACTCTTAAACTCTTAACCTGTCAGTCTCCCAACTCGCAAGCCTAATGTAGGCCTTTCTGTAAACACATCAACCTAAACAATCATCGGCCCTTTCATCAGCTCACACCTCAGTTTACCCACCATCAAAAGAAGATGCTTTATCATCAGTGAAAAGAGCTGGTTTACCGTAACCTTTTTTTGCTTAACCACATACCATCAAGGCTTTTCAGGATACCAGGCAGACGTGTGACTGCTCTTAGTAATGCAGAGAGCCATTCAAGCAGGCAGTAGGGCTTCTGGTAGCAAGTATCTGTCTGGCCCGCAAACCGTTCAACAGCGTAAGTGCTGCACCCAGCCCCCAATGGATTCAGCCTGATCACACTCCTATTTTTCAAATCGCAGCACTAGACTGTTAATTGTTCACCAGAGAAGCAGCCAGCTGATGCTACTGTAGTGTGTGGGAAGGTGTGAGGAGTGATTAGTATGGGTTGCCATGGCGCCGGCTCTACACAGGCTGTGTTGATTCTTGCCATCTTCTAAGGCATGCATTGGGTCGTTCGTATTGTTGCTGGAGATGGAGAGAGGGGGGGGGGGGAATGTTCCTCCTTATTTGTCCTTTTCTTGCCGTGGCTTAAGAGCGGGGGAAATTGACCGGCGCTAATTGGGTTCCCCTGGCACGCTCCAACAGCGGAGGTCGTCTGGGGAGCGGTGGCCGCTGGTGGGGAATGTTCATGCCGTGTGCGGTTAGTTTGACTCGCACGGCAACGCCACTTTCCCCTCGGGCAACCGAGGAGGGCTCTCCACTCGATGCCTCTGCAAGGGGACCAAAAGGACTGCTCAGTCGAGCGTTCAAAGCACTTAGAGTGGAAGAAAGAGATGATGATCCTGTTAAGTGTCCAACATTGAGGCAAAAACGCTGTAAAGTAGTGGACAAACATTGGTTAGTTGACTAAAAGGGGGGGCATAGTGGTTGTATAGAGGTAGAAGTGATCCAGTTCACTTTCCAGCTGGAATGAATCGCTGAGTGAGAGGCTTATGAATGAAGACATGAGAAAAGGAATGAACAACCAAATAGGCTTCACTGAATTTTAGAGTGAACCAATCCAAAGGCAGAGATGGCCCAGCCATGAACGCTCTCTCAGTAGTACCTACTCTGTCTTCCCATTCAACAACCTGATCAGGGGTTGCTGGCTGGGGGCATGGCAGATGGCACTGCATTCTGGGCTGATCCTTGCCAGCCTGGCATGATGTGAGCAGACAAGCTGCTGCTCACAGATCGACCATTACATTACACGTGTGTGTGTGTGTGTCAGTCAGTGTCCATATGTGGATGACCTCTTTGTATATTCTGTGCACGCTAAATTCAGCTCCACCACATGCCTTAGGTTTAATGCCAAACTCCAACTTGAATTAGAAAGGACATGAGGTTCCCTCGGTCACGTCTGACTTCTGAGATTGACAGATAAACATGAATGAAGTTTCTAAAGGTTAGAACCCTTTTGAAAATCTGTCATTTTGCAGCTGTTATCTTTCAATACGTTTGTGAAATGTTGATGAGGTAAGAATAAGGTTAGGTTATGGTGGAATATGAAACAGAAATGATTGACTCCAGCCGTTATGTTCCCCTCATTAGCGAGGGCTTTAAAATATGTCTCCGTTGACAGAGACCTGTGTATGTATGTGTATTATATAGGAAGGATAGTAGAGCTAGGTTAGGGTGCCTTTCTGAAAACCTCCAGGCATCTTAGTTCCATGTTGAGGCCTAGTCTTTCTGTACGCTGGCCTTCAGTCCCCCTTTTTCAGGACAATTAAGTGAACTGATTAAGAATAATTGTTGTTTCATAGATCACATAATATTTTATTTAATTATGCTGAAATCTTATCCAGTTTAATATCCTGGTATATAAGGTATTTCAGGATGTCAAAAACAATTTTGATGGGGTCATTCACAAGAGTAATGTCAGAATAGAATTATATCTACATAGTAAATAGTATAGAATATAGAATAGTATTATGTCTGTTCTAGCAATCTGCAAAGATCTGTTGCGATCTGGTGCCCATGATTAAGCTTTGTGAATTTGAAAAAAGAAGTGGTATGTTGTTACTGTGTGGCTGTTGATTTAAAATAAGTAGTATTGTTGTTGCTGTGTGGCTGTTGATTTAAAATAAGTGGTATTGTTGTTGCTGTGTAGCTGTTGATTTAAAATAAGTAGTATTGTTGTTGCTGTGTGGCTGTTGATTTAAAATAAGTAGTATTGTTGTTGCTGTGTGGCTGTTGATTTAAAATAAGTAGTATTGTTGTTGCTGTGTGGCTGTTGATTTAAAATAAGTAGTATTGTTGTTGCTGTGTAGCTGTTGATTTAAAATAAGTAGTATTGTTGTTGCTGTGTGGCTGTTGATTTAAAATAAGTAGTATTGTTGTTGCTGTGTGGCTGTTGATTTAAAATAAGTAGTATTGTTCTTGCTGTGTGGCTGTTGATTTAAAATAAGTAGTATTGTTGTTGCTGTGTAGCTGTTGATTTAAAATAAGTAGTATTGTTGTTGCTGTGTGGCTGTTGATTTAAAATAAGTAGTATTGTTGTTGCTGTGTGGCTGTTGATTTAAAATAAGTAGTATTGTTCTTGCTGTGTGGCTGTTGATTTAAAATAAGTAGTATTGTTGTTGCTGTGTGGCTGTTGATTTCAGCATCAGACAGGACTGCTGTGCTCTGTTTTCCAGGTGCCATTGTGTAAATCCCTCCGTGACCTCAGCAGTCGCCTAGCGGAGCTGGGCTGGCTGCACAACAAGGTGCGCAAGTACACAGACTCCCGCAGCCTGGACCGCGCATTCGGCCTGGTGGGCCAGGTGAGCTCCCCTCAGACCGTGGGTCTATGTGCCATGCCAACCAGTATGTGTGTGTGTAATCTGTGTGGGTCGATGTGCCATGCCAACCAGTATGTGTGTATAATCTGGGTTGGTCTATGTGCCATGCCAACCCGTATGTGTGTATAATCTGGGTGGGTTTATGTGCCATGCAAACCAGTATGTGTGTATAATCTGTGTGGGTCTATGTGCCATGCCAACCCGTATGTGTGTATAATCTGTGTGGGTCTATGCGCCATGCCAACCCGTATGTGTGTGTAATCTGTGTTATGTCTCTTCCTCTCTCCAGAGCTTTTGTGCCTCCCTTCATCAGGAACTCAAGGAGTACTACAGGCTGCTTTCAGTGTTGCACTCACAAGTAGGAGTCGTTCTCACTATTGCATCTTTCTTTCTTTTTGCTTTTTTTCCATTCTGTCCTTTCTTTTGGTCTTTTCTGATCTTCCTGTCATTTGGTGGTGTTGATCAGTTGGGTTACCCTGCTGGTGCATTCTCTCTGCCATTGCCTACCTGTGTGTGTGTGTGTCCGTCAGCTGCAGGTGGAGGAGGACCAGGGCGTGACCCTGGGAGGGGAGAGCACGCTCACCCTGAGGCGCCTCCTCGTCTGGACCTACGACCCCAAGGTCCGGCTTAAAACACTGGCCGCCCTGGTGGACTTCTGCCAAGGTGGATTCACACAAATGTTGATGCTTGTGTTTTAATGCTTTATTTATTGAAATGAAAGGGCTCTCAAGGGGAAAGGTGAGAAGTTTTGAGAATCTAAGGTGGTATACTTGTGGTTTATATGGCTGTGATGATGACGACTGTAATGTGTGTGTGTGTGTGTGTGTGTGTGTGTGCGCGCGCTGTCAGGCAGGAAAGGAGGTGAGCTGGCGTCAGCGGTGCATGCCTACGGGAAGACGGGCGACCCCAACATGCGTGCGCTGGTGCAGCACATCCTGAGCCTGGTGTCCCACCCCATCCTCAACTTCCTCTACCGCTGGATCTACGACGGAGAGTTGGAGGACACTTACCATGAGGTCAGCACTACCTGTCTGCTCACACACACTCACACACAAACGTATTGACTCACTCACAAACACGCTTTGGACCTGAAAATCATGTGTGCACACACACACACACACACACACACACACACACACAAACAAACAGCACACTAAACTGAAATGAGAAGGCAGAAATGCACTACTGAGAGATAGGCCTCTTTCTCTCCTCTCTCCACCTCTCCCCTTTCTTCTAGTTTTTAGGAGACATTACCTTCACGGCCATATAACGTTTCTAAAGCAGGTTATACTCCTCAGCTACATTAACTTTGTATAACTAACAAGTGAACCAACAGAATAGACCCAATAAGGAGAGCAATGAGAAGCTGTAATGGCTAATAAAGTCATGGGAGAAGAAGGGGATAAAAGGTCAGGTTATGAGACTGCAGGCTCCAGCGGCCATCTCTCTCTCTCTCTCTCTCTCTCTCTCTCTTCATCCCTTTCTTCCGTTGGCCCTCTGGTGTTAATCTCTGCTGGTCAGCAGTCCCAGAATAGGGCATAGTGAATTGCCTGTGATGTCTGTGCCACCCTGTGCTGACCCCACAGCGAGTTGCAGGCAGAGGGCACTTGGAAGAGTTGTGGGCGCTGTCAGGCTTAAGCGGAGGGCTGGTAATCAGAGGGGCACAGCTCAAGGGGGTGGCACACGCTCTCCTCCTCTGGAGATTGCCCTTGCGGTGGCCGTTAACGAGCTCGTTATGACTTTGAGCGGAGGTGCAGCATTGGCACAGTCAGGGGGTGGGGGGGGGGGGCGCAAGCTTTTAAGGGGACATCTGAAAACGCTTTAAAGGAAAGAAGCTAATGTTGCAAAACAGATCAATGATCAGCAGATTTCTCTCTCGTCGGACACACTTCCACCGGTCCAAAAAGATAAACCCCGAATCCTAGGAGTATAGTCGCTATCTCGCGTTAAGCGCTTCCCTCTCCATTGAAGCCCATTATAAGGGAAAAGCTTAACTTGTCCCAGAACAGCGATCAATGTCCTAACAAAAAAGCAAAACAGAAATCCAATGTAAGGTAGGCCTCACTATCTTGCGTTTCGCTGTTTTTCCCATTGGCCTCTATTATAAGGAAAAAGCTTAAAATAGTATTATGGGCCAAAACAGCATCGTATCAGGTAGGGATGCACGATATTGAATTTTAGCCGATATCCGATATGCCGATATTTACAAGCTCATTTTGGCCGATTGCCAATACCGATATATACACCTCTGCTTTTTAATTATTGAAAAGTCTCTCCTGTACTAGAATGAATCTGTTATTATGATAGGGTATTGCTGTAGATACGGGACATTAATAACATGATTTGTATCATTTTAGAAATAGATATTCACTCATGAAACTATTGAAATGATTTCAAATATGGCAGATTTATTTATATTTTCACGTCACAATTTTCATATTTGAACAGTAACCAACTTCATCAACTACACTCTGGAAATGCAACTTGGCTATCTAGCTAACGTTGGTTAACTGACTTACAGTTTATTAACATCCCTTCTAGGATTTCTAGACTAATCTATGTAAGGTTATTGCCAAGTTAGCTATATAAATTCCATATATGCAAAAGTAAGCCATGTACAGATAGCGTGGGCTCGTGACATAACGTTTCACATGCCGTCAAATGAGATAATCAACTTTGCTGGTGTCACGTAGCATGCAAGCTAACTAGCTAGTGTTGTCTAGCTAACTAGCAACTTATTAACTTCAATTAGCGCGCGACAGGTAATGTTGCAAAGCGTTGCACGCGGGTGATCTGCATCTATGCATGCAACCTACGTTACGGCCAAGCTGTCGTCTCCTCTTCCATCTCCTGAAAAGTTTCCTGACAAATAGCATGTCAACAGCCTCTGATACTGTGAAGTACTGCCACACAGCCGACGTGTTGAATTACGTTGTTGGCGCTCATAGTAACCAAAACATTTGCTTCGCGTGCGCATAATTTGAACGTCACTTTATCGGCCAGGTACATCGGCAGAAATGTTCATATCTGCAGATGCCGATAATTAAGTTTTGAAGCTTTTATCTGCAGATACCGATGTCGTGCCGATATTATCGGGCATCCCTAGTATCAGGACTCCACTTCTCTGAGGTTTACCCCCATAGGAGCCCATTCTACGGACACTGCCTAATGCGTCTGGCCTTCAGTCAGCCTGCTGGGAATAGTTAAATGCTGCTCATGTCTATCATCCCCTGAGCTACAGCCTACACTGGGGTTGGGGGGTGGGGGGGTGGGATGAGCAGCATAGGATGAATTTGAAATGCATTTGTAGGCTTACTGTTGCAATAAGGAATATTAAGGCTTTTCTGCCATTATACGAAAAAGCTTAGCGTACTTAATGTAACGATCGATCAAAGACCACATTTCTCTGGCACATCTCTTTGTCATAAACACTTCCACATGTCAAAAATGAAATCCAAGGAATATGGTGATTATCTTATGTGAAGCGTTTTCCTCATTGATCGCTTTGAAATATAAAACCACATTAAGCTTTTCTGCGTCAAGTGTTTTAGAAAATACCCTTTTAAGACCTTGTGTGACTGGCTGTTAGTTTGTCCTGTGGCGTCCTAATGGGTTTGTTATTGGGAGGGCTAATGAAGATGGGCTGGGCCTGGACTCCCCAAGGCTCAGAGGAATTCAGAGGAAAGCCTGTGCAAAAGAGCCAGACACGAGACACGTATTTAAGAAATACGTTTTATAGTTGATCTTGTCAAATGTGCTCTTGAAGAAGTCAGTCAGTGTTTAACGCTGGTGTGTGTGTGTGTGTGTGTGTGTGTGTGTGTGTGTGTGTGTGTGTGTGTGTGTGTGTGTGTGTGTGTGTTTGTGTGTGTGTGTGTGTGTGTCTCTGTGTGTAGTTCTTTGTAGCCTCAGACCCCACAGTGAAGACAGACCGGCTGTGGCATGACAAATACTCACTGAGGAAGTCCATGATCCCCTCCTTCATCACCATGGACCAGTGCAGAAAGGTATGTCCATCTGTGTGTCCCCCTGTCCATCCACACACACTAAGAGCCTCACACACACTAAGGTATGTCCATCTGTGGATCCCCCTGTCCATCCACACACACTAAGGTATGTCCATCTGTGTGTCCCCCTGTCCATCCACACACACTAGAGCCTCACACACACTAAGGTATGTCCATCTGTGTGTCCCCCTGTCCATCCACACACACTAGAGCCTCACACACACTAAGGTATGTCCATCTGTGGATCCCCCTGTCCATCCACACACACTTGAGCCTCACACACACTAAGGTATGTCCATCTGTGTGTCCCCCTGTCCATCCACACACACTAAGGTATGTCCATCTGTGTGTCCCCCTGTCCATCCACACACCTTAGAGCTTCACACACACTAAGGTATGTCCATCTGTGTGTCCCCCTGTCCATCCACACCCACTTGAGCCTCACACACACTAAGGTATGTCCATCTGTGTGTCCCCCTGTCCATCCACACACACTAAGGTATGTCCATCTGTGTGTCCCCCTGTCCATCCACACACACTAGAGCCTCACACAAACTAAGGTATGTCCATCTGTGTGTCCCCCTGTCCATCCACACACACTAAGGTATGTCCATCTGTGTGTCCCCCTGTCCATCCACACACACACAAAGGTATGTCCATCTGTGTGTCTCCCTGTCCATCCACACACACTAAGGTATGTCCATCTGTGTGTCTCCCTGTCCATCCACACACACTAAGGTATGTCCATCTGTGTGTCCCCCTGTCCATCCACACACACTAAGAGCTTCACACACACTAAGGTATGTCCATCTGTGTGTCCCCCTGTCCATCCACACCCACTAGAGCCTCACACACACTAAGAGCCCACTGCTCATTTCACCACCTCCCTCCTCCGCAGTGGAGCTCAGTGTTGAGGTCTGTGGCACACACAAGCCTCAGCTGCGTAGTAGTTTTATCTGAGTTGAAGGTGTTGTACCTGACACCATGGCAGGCTTCTTTAGTCTCTTCCAGACTGAGCAGGCCAGACCTGTGCTCTGAAATGAGCGGTAGCTCTGACTTCATGCTGACGGACGTGTGTCCTCAGCAGCTTGATGTCTGGAGAGAGGGAGACACGGTCAGAATGGCAGACATTCCCCTCTCATCCAACAGTGGCACAAGACATTGACCAAGTGCATAGAGAAGAGAAATTACATTAGTATGGCTCTCCATTACTGTCTGCCCAGCATCCGCTTCTCATGTGACTAAACCTCAGTTTCTCTGTCCTTCCATCTCCCTCTCCTATTTTTCTGTGGCGCACATCCTTCACTAAACCACAGGTCCTGCTTATTGGGAAATCCATCAACTTCCTGCATCAGGTGTGCCAGGACCGGACTCCGACCGGCAAGATTCTGCCTGCCTCCAAGGCTGCCGACTCGCCCAAAGATGGTAAGGCGACCTTCCCTTCCCTGCCCTTCCCTTGAGCTGAAGGACTTTCCTTGTATTGCCACCCATCTCCCCCGGAGACTCCAAGCACATGCCTGTAATAGCAGCTTTTTAGGGGCTAAAAGAGGTGTTTACCGAACCTCAGCACGGTAAATGGGAGGAGGATTGATCTGTTGGTGGAGGGCTGGCACAGAAGCTGTCTGTTGTTTTCAGCCCGTAGTCTGCAGTTCTAAACGTGTGTATCGACAGTGGCCTTGTTTAGTGTAAGTGTGTCTTTCACCCTCCACTCCGTCTCCACAATCAATACTCATGTTGTCTCCTGGCCATGCCCTTGGGTTGAGCTGCCTCTTAAGACCGTCTCCTGGCCTTGTCCTTGGGTTGAGCTGCCTCTTAAGACCGTCTCCTGGCCTTGTCCTTGGGTTGAGGCTGCCTCTTAAGACCGTCTCCTGGCCTTGTCCTTGGGTTGAGCTGCCTCTTAAGACATCACTTTATTGTTTGTGTGCCTCAGTGTTTTCTCTCCTTCTCTCAGACAGAAGAATGGGACAGAAACCCATCATGTTTGGCCATTTTAGTTTGATAGACTCTTTGTTCACCTATCAGGCCCACACAGGCTGTTGTGTAGTTGGGGTGCACCTGTCTTTTGTTGAGCTTTGTTAAGTGTGTGGACTGAGGATGGTGTTGTGCTCTTGTGCTGCCCCACAGCTACAGAGCTCTTCACAGACATGGAGGGGGCCTTCCAGGAGAAGATCGATGCAGCCTACTTTGAGACCAGCAAGTACCTGCTGGATGTCCTCAACAAGAACTACCTCCTTCTGGAGCACCTGCAGGCTATGAGGAGGTACCTGCTGCTGGGCCAGGGAGACTTCATCAGGCACCTCATGGACTTGCTCAAGTAAGAACAGACACACACACACACACACACACACACACGCTGTTTGTTCCTCCACTAAATCTGACACGTTCACATATGCCGAACAAATGAACACTAACACATTTTAACACACTGATTGAATACTGAATTGAATTGAACACTAGATTGAATATTGAAAACACACACACACGCAAACACCCCCACACACACACACACCCACACA
>NC_045172.1:2128223-2290723 GCF_900700415.2 Clupea harengus | reverse complement strand
ATGGATGAAGCCTCAAGCATGTAATATGATATCTAAAACATGCCACACGTCACACAGTACAGCTTCAGCCAACATGAACTAAACATCTGACTGTTCTGTACAAGTCGCTGTGAAGTGCAGCACACACTCACACAGTGCAGCTTAAACCACAACAAGGCACAGAAAAAACTCTGCACTGTTTCTCTAGTTTGCATTGACTCTGCTCTTCCTCCTCCTCCTCCTCTTCTTCCTCCTCGTGTAGGGGATAGTGCAGCAGTTCTTGGTGCTGCTCATGACCAGCACAGATGAGAGCTTACAGTTCCTGAGCTTCCGTCTGGACTTCAATGAGCACTACAAGGCACGGGACCCCCGTCTACGTGCCTCTCTGGGGACCAGCAGGGGGCGGCGTAGCTCTTATATGTGAGCCATCAACGGCGGCAGTGTCCCACTGGCCGCTGCTACAGTTCAGAGGCCAAACCCTCATCATGGAACTCCAGCCTTCACGGAGAGAGGGATATGAAGAAAGAAGAAAAGAGAAAAAAACGTTGAATTATTCACAGCCTTCCCCCCCCCCCATTCCATTCCTAAATAAATAAAAGCTTACACACACTCGAAATATGAACACAAAACTCCAAAGGAAGAAAGTGTTTTTAGTGTGTAACTTTTAGTAGGACAAGGTCACAGGTCTGCAGTCATGGTATCAGTGCATCAGTTTCATAACTGTTTTTCATATTGTAAGTGTGTATGTGATTTATTTAATGAGTTCCTTTTGTACCTGTTTAGTTTACATTACATTGTTTGTTCATCTTAAGTTCTGTGTGAACTTATATGAGAAATATGAGAAAGCTCTAACCTTTCAGCCTTAATGCTACATACTAGACGGTCATTTGTCCATCTTATTTAATTTGCTTTTTGGTTGAATGTTTGGTGTGACTTAATTCCTCCCTCCTGCAATCTGTGGCCTTTTGTTCTGCATGTACAGACCAGTCCCTCCATTTCGTAGCTGCATAAGGTGAATTTGTCTGATTCTCTGCACTTACCGCCTTTTTTTTTTTTTTTTTTTAAAGAACAAAAATGACATGTAAAGTTGCCTAGAGTGATGAAAATCAGCCTTGAATGGACCTTGTGTTGTCTTTTATTGTGGTGGTGCTAGTGGGAATAGCACCTCCACCAGTAGGCGCTCCGGTTCCAGAGTTGTATTGCTGTGTGAATCTTCTTTCCACCTGGCTCCCATCAATGTCATCAACCCATTCTTATTCATCTGGGGTGGAGGATAAGGAGAGATTGTTTCTCTGTCAACCCCTCTTCACTGTATAGCACAGATTTATAGTTAAGTATACGATGTAAGCAAACACAGTCATTTTTCTCTTTAATAAATCCACCTTTTTTAACAACTCGTGTTGTATTGCAATAAGTGGAGCATCTCAGATAACAAAAAGTGAAGCGATTCTAGATTTGTTACGAATTTTTTATAAACTTGAAGTGACATTGCTAGGTGATAAGCTACCAGACATGCACATCTACAAACAAGAAGCTGAAGTCATGGACGGATTATGAAACCATGGGCCTGGACATGTAAAGGATTGGAGTGAGAGGGGGCTCCCTCCAACAAACCATCAAGTCCTTGTCCACAGCAGCAGAAAAAAAGGCGGCTGCGGATCAGAAGAAAGGACAACACCTGGGCTGCAAGGTGAAACAGGATGTTATGAAGATGAGGGGGGTGTACCTGGGACGCCAGGTGTCACCGTTGAGCCCTCTGGAGATGTCGTGGGCGCATCAATGAAACATCAGAGAAGGAGGGGGCCCACCTGATGACCCCAATGAAACATCAGAGAAGGAGGGGGCCCATCTGATGACCCCAATGACGTACCTACCCTCCTGAGCACCAATCCCATTCCCCGGCCAATATCAAGAGTACTGACTCAAGTTAGGGATTGAAACACCAAGTCCCATTAGCTCTACAGTCAGTAAACCAAGTAGTGGTTATGGCAGAGAATATTGAATGTTTTGAAATGCCCAAACTGAAATCTGGACTTTAATCCAATAGACACACAGTGACAGGACATGAAGCAGGGGGTTATGCATGAAAGCCAACTAACATTATGGGTGTACAATTAGTATTTCAAGGTGAATGAATGAGTCAATATTCCTCTCAACTACTGTTCAGGCCTGATCAATAGCTTGTGGAAATGATTGGTTGATTGAAGCTATTGTGCTGGTTTCCAGTTATGAGGAGGAGGGTTCACTTTTTCAAACTATGATAATTGAATGTTATTTCGTCCATAAATGCTAAATCTAGTACAGTATGTGAGGGACCGAGCGGTCACCCCAAGCTTTTGGGATGTGGGCGACTGGAGTTGGTGGTGAAGTGGGGATGAACACAGTGCAGGAGATGGTGGCTTCATATAAAAATATATCTCCTATTTATTTACATGGGGGATTCTCTACATCAACCCCAAACCAGTGCACACAAAATCAAAGACAAAACGCACTCAAAGTGCTACATTTAACGAGCCACTATTCACTACGCAGACTCAAACTAGGCACAATTCACTACGCATATGTTCACTAGTCACAGATTCTCACTAATCATAGTTCAGCAAAGCACACAAAACAAGGCAAACTGTGTCCACACAGCTAGACACAGTTTTCCCTCCACCTCACAACAGGTAAGGGTTGTTCTCACACATGCCTTCTCGATGCTCTCTTCCCAAAAGCTCTCTCAAAAGTTATCCCTCTTTTCAGTGCTCTCATGAGGCACCCTTTAAATAGGGTGGCCACTTGGCTAAATTGGTCAAATTAGAGCCAACCACTGTCGTGGGGGGAGCCCGGACCCAGACTCCTCTTGCGAGTCACAGTGAGAAAGGGGGGAAATTCACTTCTCACACAGTAATTGAAGGCAAAATGTCAAGAACCTCTTACAGATTCACAAACGTCAAAGCACCACTTTATGTAGTCATCCTCATAGTACCCAACAAATGGCAAAGTTACACCAAAATGCATGCAATAATGAGTTTAATTTCAAAAGCCAGATTGGGGTTGAAAAAAAAGTAGTAAAAAGAACCGAAGAGTTCTTAGAGGATCCGAGGTTTCCAAATGATCATTGAGCTGTGTAGGTGACTTAAACAGCTAGGTGAGACAGTCCCATCTCTGGAGTAGATGTGTTGGTCAGCCTAGATGCAGTCTCTTCCAGTTTAGTTTGGCTCTCAGAAGCAGTCAGTTCAGCAGTAGCCTCATTGAGCCGAGTCTGACAAGATGTTGCACAGGCTGAAAAAGAGATGGCGAAGAAAAAAACAACACCTTTCCAAGTACGTCTACTTAGTGAATACTCAATGTTACAGTGAATGAATGTATCTTTATGTGTTCAGGCTTTGATCTGATTTGATTTAGTTGTTTCACTTACCTGAGACATTGATGTTCTCTTCAAAGGACTTATCATTGTCACAATGCCCTATTTTAGCACCTTTCCTTATTTTCTGATAAAGTAAAAGAGAGATTAATCATTTCAAATTCAAATTTTAATGAATAAAGAAATATCTAAACTGCATACTCACAGATCATGTTACACCAATTTGTTCTTCACCCAGTAGCCTCTGTGATCAGCATTAGTACACATAATGTCTAAAATTACAATAACATCTCGTATAGAAACTGAACGCCACCTTGAAGGAGAACTTGAATTTCGGCATCCTGAAGAAACAGCACCCTACGGTCTCTTCCTCCTGTGGCATCTCCAGTGGGCCAGCAGATACAGGAGCCTTGGTGACCTCAGCCAGTGTCCCACTCAGTGTCCCTCTAATCTCAGCTAAGGTCTCGTTTGACTGAACCTTAGAAGAATCTGTGAAAGAAAGAGGGATTGATTTTTACATCCTCCTCATCCAAACGGGTTAATTTATAGCAGGTAAAAACATGAAAATAGTTAGATCTAGTTGAAGTGTTGCTTCAAATATCACCATGAACGTACTCGTGTTTGCAACAGGAGATGCTTGATTTACAAGAAGACTCTGTGATCCTCTCTTTGATTTCTGAAGAACACATAGTTATATAGTAACTTAAAGATATACCCTACAACTGGGTACAGTACATCTTGTAGTGTATAGACAGTATGGCTGTATGACAGTACAACACTCATGAATGATATGATATGCATGATACTCCACCTTCCATTTGATTGTTGGCATCTTCAACCAAACTGGAAACATTTTGTTCTTGGTCTTTCTTTTCTTTCCTTTGTCTTGTCCAACTGCAGCTTGAATTGGAGGGAGGTGTGTAGAAACTGGTATGCTGGTTTGGCTTAAGGTCTTTGTAATCTCTTTTGTTAGTGTTTTTACCAGTGATGATTCAAAAGATGGATTGTGTGATTTAAGGGCAGAACGGAGCACATCTTCAGACCCAAACTCTCGAGTAAATTCTTTGTAAACGTTTCTGTAAATCTGGTAAAAATTCACATCCTGAGGATAGGTTTCATCATCTTTGATGCCAAAAGCTGTATCGAGCTCAGACAGAATTTTCCGAATCAAGTCTCTGGACATATCCAGCACATTATCTGGAAGTCCATCCTGGTGGGTGCCAATGTCCTGGTTTAAGCTATTGACTTTCTTCAGGAGTCGAATGACCAGCATGGAGACCAAGGAGGTATAGTCCTTCTTGTTGGACTCTATCAGACGTAGGTGAGATGAAATGGTGACTCCTTCACACTGACTATTTTGCATCAAATCTTTATGTTTGTCAAAAGTACGAGGGAGCAGATTGTTTGAGTCAGTGGTGGATAATCTATTTTTAGTGTCCTCTGGCTGTTTGTCTAAGAGTTTCTGATCCTCCTTGACTAATTCCTTCAAGTCAGAAGCATCATTTTTCTTTAACTCTGTGGAGAGTGCCACCATGACTTCGTTTGTCATCACTTGGGTGACTACGTTCATTGTACTTCCAAACACCTCAGGTGATGATTTTGAGGTCTCTAGATTATTCTGTACAAGTTCTTGATTGTCAGAAGATGCTGAAGGGAACAAACATGACAGGAGTAGTCGCTTCACAGCCTCCTCTACATAATTGTAAACGAACTCTGATGGAATTTCATTCTTTCCCTCAGCTCTAGGTGGTAATTTGCACAGAGTAGAATCTGAAAGACTCTTTCCAACTGGCACGGAAATGGTTTGAAGACCGTGATAACCTTTTAGTGTCGTATGTACTCGATCTGCAATATCACAGGAAAACTGACCTATTTGGGTTTCAGTGATCAATTTCTCCAGTCTTCGAGTGATGGGTTCAAGTTTTTCCCATTCCAAGACGGTGTCTAACACACTACTGATGGTTTTATTTGCACATTCAGGTGACAATGAATCAGCATCCATGTCAACAAAAGTATGCGTCAGAAGAGGGGAAATCCTTTCGATAAACACTTCAGGGGGAACAGAAGTACCGGGGAGATTGGTTTGGTCATCTATTTCTGAGTGAATGCATCCTGAGGAGTGTGACAATGGCAATCCAGGGCTTTGTGACCTGTCTGTTTCTGTTTTTTGAATGTCAATCACTTGTACTTCATTCAACATAGCACTAAGGATCTTATCAATCATCTCTACCTGCTCTAGATTTTCTGCAGTCTTGAGATCGGGAAGTTCACTCTGCATGGACACAATTACTTGGCTAGTGACATTGATGGCAGAAGCCACTGTCATTTCCTTTTTACTGTCAGAGTGAAAAGATTCGGAAAACAATTTCCCCACCATGTTCTGAATGGCATTGAACATTCTTTGAGATGTTGTCCTGTAGATCCTTTTCATTGGAACAACAGTTCCTAGGGCTTGTGTTTTCTCCAAAAGATCTTTCATCCCTTCAATAACACATCCAACAACATCATATGATGTTGAATGAACCTCTTGGCCTGACATTTTGTCCTTCATGGATTCAATAATATCACCAACTAGATCAACTGCAAGAGACTCTGACAGAGGACCAGATGGAAAGATAGCATGAACCTGACAGAGGTCTGTTTGACTTTCTGCTTTGGCGTTTGACTCCTCGTCATCTCCAGCAAATTCTTTGACTAGGGACTCATTCTCAAGAGTTTTGAGCAAAACCTCACTGACTTGCTTTGATGCTCTTTGTTGAAATTCAGTGCCAGTAAACTGGTTGAGCAAGGGGATGGATTGTGATAGTCCTGAGGCTTTAGCGTTCTCAGCCATCATGGGTGCTGTAGTAGTAGGACCAGAGTCAGAGTCCTTAATGGTGCATGAGGCTGTCAAATCCACACTCTTTTTGGAGATGGAGGAATATCCTTCTAGTAAGGCAGGCACAACCGGATCCAATCCACCGACTATTCTGACAGATTCTCGCAAAATCTCATCGACTTCTTTCTTGGCTGCTGCCAAGAGCATTTCATTTCTTATCCCCTGAGATCCTTGGCGTAGAGATGACCCTTCAGGTCTCTTGGCCTCCGAGGTGCTTACCCTATTCCAAGGCATAAAGACCACATGTAACTGACACACATAGTTACACAGAACTAGTTACACACAGTTTCACTTATACATGATGATGAATCCCATGCTAATTCAACACAGGGATGTTATTTGGGCATGATCAGGAAGTGCTACTTTAGGGTGGCATTTTTGACAGGAGTAATAAACAGTAAAAGCTTGTGTTTTATGAAAATAAAAGGGTAAACAAGTCATTCCAGTGAATACTGTACATACCAAAATGTGTGTTGCCCTGATCTTGTCATTCCACATACGTATGCGACAGGAACACCCAGAATTTCACTGAGGACTGGGAGCAGGTAATAATGAGCAGTCTGGACTACTTTCTTCACTATGATAGCACAAAGATGGCCAACTTCTTCTTTGGTCCTCTGAATAAACAAAATCAGACAATAAGGTATTTCATCAGAGAGGAATATTAAAGAATAAAGAATATTAGAGAACTTCTATTTAAATCAACACTCCATATATAGAGAGAAAGATTTTATGTGGGCGAAATCAAACTCACAGGCACACATAGAGCCTCACGGACAATTCTCCAATGCCTGCAAAAGAGAAAAGAATTTTAGAACATTGGAACTTCACTATCCAACAGGCAAACAATGAATGTTTTAAAACTTGTCTCTTACTCTTCTGTCATGTTCTCCACAAGGTGGCGTATCATGGGGGAGAGGTTCATATGATCTAGATCTGAAAAAGCACATGTGAATATTTTTAAAGATGTGTGGTAGGGCATGTAGAACTTGACAATTTTAGCAGTGGGTCTTTGGGCACGGAGGAACTTGTATTGACTGTTTGATATTAAACATTCTTTCATATACTAAAACTCTTTTTGACTACTTTTATTGACATTCTTTTTATGTCTGAATTTGGCATAGACTAACCTGCATCAAACCTTTTGGTCCTCGTTGTGGAACTACATTCAGCTCTTGATTCCTCAAAAGAGTTTTTCTTTGGCTAAGGCAAAACACATAGTTAGTTGTAATCATCATTACATTCTCAGCAGCCAGTCCCTCCAGGATTTTGGAATAAAACGGAAGTCATGGACTTTCTGCATTACTTGCAATTGATCTTATTACAGTGCATGCAATACATTGTACTCTTATTCCTGGGCTTCTTAGTATTCTGCCTATTCTTTCAGAATTTTCTGCAAATAAATTAATCATTTACTTTATGTTATTTTCATTTCTTCTACACTTCTCTATATTTTTTATATCTCTATCTCAACTCCTCTCTTGTTTTCAGCTTCAATATATGAAGCCAAGTATTTCTCTCCCTCTCTCTCTATCTATTCCCCCCTCTCTCTCTCTCTCTCTCTCTCTCTCTCTCTGTATGTATGTATCTATCTATCCCTATCCTTCTCCTCATTCGCACATTTCTCTCAATCTCTGTGCATCACTCTATTTTCTCTCCTAGCTATTTTCAGTCTCATCATTATTTTATTCTATCTGTATGCCATAACATGTCTGTTCATCTTTTTTCTAACTCCAACATAAAAAGCCAAGCATTTCACTCCCTCTTTCTATCCATTTTCTCACTTAAGGAGAGAAAGATTTTGTCTCACTTTAACAAACATTTTAAGCCATAAATAGTCAACGTATCTCTAAAATACTTAGGTCTAATAGTATTGAAATTAGGCCTACCTCGTTTCCTTCCGACATTTTGTGGTCGGGAAGACCAGAGTGCGCAAATATGAAATAAAACCTTTAAAATACGACGCCGATAACACTGATGAACTGATAGTATTGTGTTGCTCAGTCAATTTGAAGTTCTGTGTGAGAAGACTTGAAACATAACCGTCGCATCACTGTGGCTAATGATCTAACAATAACGTCTCATATGCGTCACAATGCCCTGATCTGCCCATGAGGCAGGAACACTAACATTTCATGATTTCCAATTTAATAATGAAATAGGCCCTAATGACATGAGATTCGGTAAATAAGTGCGCTAAGGGAAGATAAATTCCAGCGAGACGACCCTGCTATAAGAATGTGTACAACTTGTACTGTACTATCAGCTTTGAGATTTGTGTTTCATATCTCGTTTTAAATGCCTAGACACGCGTATGAGAACCGTTTAGACTCAACATAAGTATTTCACAGTTTTAAAATCTAGGTGGCGGCCGAGAGGCTTTATCGTGTTATTTGCACTGTTGATGTAAATGTGTCATATCTATGGTCAGTGTCAGTTATTATTATGCCATTGGATACATTTCTGTGAAATCCAATAGAAATGATTGAATACAAGAACAAACAACAAACAAAAAAGGCTGACTGCAGTCAGTTTTTATTGCACGAACAACTCACAGCAACACACACGTGTTATATATATGGAGGCGACCAGGACACACTACATACACACACGCACACGCAGGCCTGAGGTCGCCGTGAATTCTTGCTCTGCTTTTTTCCCATCCCGGGACGTCCTTCCTCCAGGACCCCCCAGGAGCAGTGGGCAGCTTCTCAGCGCCCGGGGACCAAGTGAACCATCCGTCTCGGTCAGGGACGGACAGGATTGTTCAGAGAGGGGAATACAAATGAGCAGCCTCTGCTTGTGGACATGTTAAAGCCATAACCAAAACCGTAACCACACTCCCAGTAAGGGCCCGGGCTTATTTGTTAATTTACTGAATTTACCTGGAGACCCCCCTGCAAGAAGAGTCTGGTAATTGGTAAATTGGTAAATCTGGTAAATCAACAAAACATGAACTAGAATTTAAAAACTCACACTTTAGCTAGTAAGGTAGGTCACCTCAGGAAATAAATACGTAGTGTTATAAACATTTTCTTTTAGACACGCTTGAACTGAAAAAGGCTTACCAAGCACTTTCATTAAAAACAAAGCAAATATTTCAGACACACGGAAGTTCATAGCACGCAAGAAAATGTGTGTGTGTTTGTGTTGGTGTGTGTGTGTGTGTGTGTGTGTGTGTTTGTTTGTGTGTGTGTTTGACTGTGAGTAGAGATTTTTCATTCAAGTCCAATGGGAAACCAGAGATCAGAAGGACACCAGTGAGTTGATACAAATATATCTGAATAAGTAATGAAAATGCATTTGATAATAGACTTAACTATATTGATTATGTAGAGTACACAGACAAAGCCTTTGGAGGTGGGTTTCATAACTAGTGCCTGCAAATGCATGTTAACATACTAACAGTGTATTAATGTCCCTTGACATTCAGCACAACAATTGGTAGATAACAATACAAAAAAACCTGATTAAGCAGAATACGTACAGACCATTCAATCCTGTAATCTGATTAACCAATGAAAACAGAATTTAACTAAGAGCAAACAGTAAGCACAGAGAACCAAAGAGAACGAACCCTGACTCTATGTCACACTAAATGTCTTGCCCAGACGCACCCAGTGACCTTGTAGGAAGCAATTACATATTTATTAGAATATTAGACTGACCTTTTGTACAAATGTTCTATTTTATGAGGACGGTCTTCTTGTGTATTGTTGATTCTAGTGAAAAGTTGTTGATATCTAAACTCAACACCCATCCAGATTACTACTCAAGTAACGTGTTGATTGGCTTGGATAGTGTATGGCTCCGTCTGAGACACTTTGTTTGTTTCCCATTTCCAGAGTCAGGACTGTGAACGAACACCAGAGTGGTTTGGGAGCTAGAGGAGCAAACCTTGTAGTCCAGTTGAGAATGGGCCACTCCCTCCATCACAGGTCGTGGTGAAACACTCTTCCAGAGCAGAGAGCGGAGAGCAGAGGGACTGGACCGGCAGGAAAGGTTGTGAGTCAATCATACACACATGTGAAATAAGCACTGGATGGTGGGAATGGGCAAATGCAACGTTAAATGCCTCACTACATGCTGTTGTTGTTGTAGGTAAAGTAATGTGCTTGCATGAACAATGAACAAAAATACAAACATTTACTGCAAACTGCCCCTTCTCAAAATCAGAATTTCAACCCCAATGTAATCAGTGGTTTACGTATAAAAGCTGTTATTTACTTTCATTCAGAGGTGGTCATTTTGGCCATGTGGTTGTAGGTGCTTGTTCATGTGGAGGAAAAAGAGAGAGATGACACACACACATGCGTGCACACACACACACGCACACACACACACACACACACACACACACACACACACACACACACACACACACACACACACACACACACATACATACACACACACACATGTGCGCGCACACACACATTCTCTCATAATTACACCAGAACAGCTCTAGTGAAAATTAAAGGAATATTTCATAAATGCAGCGATCGGTGGATTGTCTTTGAAAACCGTCTGTTTTATTCCATATTTACTGTTGTAAATAAGTCACTCACTCAATGTGAACAGATAAACTGAGTCAGAGTGTGTAGGGGCTGGTTTGGAAACTCACCAAACATCCACCATGTTTACTCCTCTGCAAACTCCCCCACTCATAACCCTAACCCTAACCCACTGATCTGAGTGGGATTTGTCTCCCTCTGCTGCTGATTACATGCAACAGCTTTCAGTTTGGGCTTGAAACTGATTAACACTGTTTTCCTTTTATGGGAAAGTAATGGCACAGAAAGCACTAAATAAAGGGCCACTGCTAAAGTGTTCAGGGTCTTTAGGGCCATGACCGCCCTGATGGGAGAACCCTGCATACTGAGGTTTACGGTAAATGCCCAATCTGAATGAGCTAATGTTGGTATCTGTGTTACAACCATGAGGTTTTATATGAGTATGGAAAGCAGACACTTCCAGGTGGAGGTAGGGAGCTGACAGCAGAGAGGTATTAGTAATCTGGGCTCAGAGGGAACATAAAGGGTTAAACACAGCTGAGTCCACAAACATTACCTCAAAGAGGCAAAATACTAAGCAGCAGCTCTTGCTCTTATTTCTGAATGAAATGATAATGAGACCTAGTCCCTTACTTTGAACGGGTTAGTATATACCTGTAATGTTCATAGGATGTCTTCAGGTGGCATGAAAGCCATGGCAAATATGAATGCCAGTGTGTTGTAACAAATATACTTGAAATAGTCATTTAAAGATGTATTTTATTTTGTGATAGACGGATATACAAAGACACAGCCTGACAAAGCACATTTCATTACTAGTGTTTTCAGTTCCACACTGACATACTAACAGTAGGTAAAGGTACATTAACATGTAACAAACAGCACAATAGATGGATAGCAATGAAGGAGAATGGACTTAATGTCACACTAAAAGTCTTGCCCAGACCCACCCAGTGACCATGTAGGAAACAAGGAGAGGAGTGTGTTCCATTCTGTCTGTTTCTCACTGCTAGCGTCACTCCACACCCAACACAACTTCTACATCAGTCTAGTGCTTCCCTCACATGGGGAAGAGAAGGTGGCCAGAGAAGGTGGTGTGGTGGATATAGCTGTCATGGACCCATGAGTTGGGCCACAGCTTCACATAGACCACATCTCCCACCTCCAGCAGCAGAGAAGCTCCATTAGAGGAGCTATAACCGTGGCTTGGCTGATTACTGTAAGCAATGACAACATGTTCTTCATTCCTATGGAGAGAGACTGCTGAACGTGTAGATGCATGACCATTTCCATACACAAAAACAGAAAAGTGGTAGACACCCCTGACTGGAGCCGTGAAGACACCTACAGTAGAAGGAAAATAGAAAAGAATTATACAAAATCTATAATTGTATCAATGATGTCAGCATGACAGTAGTAGGATTCCTAAAGTTTGAATCTGGTCTGTGTCTTTAAAGTCATACCTGTATTGGGGTTGTAGGCGTTTCCAGTGTTGGTGAAGACATGTCTGTAGACCAGTGTGGTTGGCCTACTAAAGGGACCAAAAGTTTCATCCCCTGATGTTACCAGTGAGGCAGAGAAAGACACCCTCCTCTCCTCTCTCTCCCTCCTCAGCTCCTCCACCTGGCTCACAGTGAGGTTCAGATTCACTGTCTGAGCTGAACAAAACACACAGAGAGAAAGAGAGTGAGAGTGAGAGAGAGAAAGAGATAGGAATGAAACAAAAAAAAAACATGTAAATTATATCCTTAAAAAGATACATTTGGGAACATAATCAGAAATTTCGTACCCTCATTTTCACTCTGAAGCCGTTCCACTAGTCTCTCACTGGCTGTCAGTCTGTCTGTCAGTCTGGCTTCAGTCTGTCTGAGATCCACTCTCTGCTCCTTGACTGTCTTCTCACTGACTCTCAGTCTGGTCGCCAAAGTCTCTGCTTTACTCTCACTGGCTCTCAGTCTGGTCTCCAAAGTATCTGCTTTACTCTCACTGGCTCTCAGTCTGGTCTCCATGGCCTCCATTTGTGTCTTAGTGTATCTGAGCTCCACTCTCTGCTCCACCATCAGTGCGCTCATCTCTCTCAGCACAGTGTGGATGTCAGGCTGGCAGGTTTGTTGGGTGGAGGCTGTGGCAGCAGCTTCAGTTCTCTGTGCTGCACCCATAACCTCATTCTCTCTGGTCTCAGCTTCACCATAGTGGCCCTGGCGAGTGATGTCATTTTCACTGATGGTCTCTCCTCTGAGCTGCGTCTCAGCCAAACAGCAGCACAGCAGCACCAGTAGAGCTCCAGAAGTCTTCATGCTGAAACTGGATGATTCCTCCTCTCCACTTCTCATTGTGTACTGTGTGTTCTTGCTCTCAAATATATAGCCTGGTTGCATGTTACCAAGTGATGTCATTGGGACGTGCAGATATTCATCAAACAAACAGAAGCGTAAACGATGCACACGTGAGGTGTAGTTCATGTGCCGTCCACGGTCATGGTTGTTATTGGTGAAAATAGTGTGATGTCAGCATGAATCATATCTCACGGCCAGATAAACATCATCAAAAGGACCTGCAGTTAATGGTGATCATAGCTGTGCCACTCTGGCGATGGCCCCACTGCTGACTTCACTGATCTCAGACTACAATGTGTCATAAAATCCCAGATTGACCTGCATCTCCAGAGACTGGGATGACACAGTTTGTCAGCTGTGCTTGTTATATGCCTAATATTCTGTGTTTTATGAAGATTCCCTGAACTGGTAGTCCAGTGTGCTTGTGTGGTTGCTCTTGTTCTCACTCTACAGGAACAGTCCAGTCAGTCAGAGGTGGTGACATTATTCTCCTCTTAGTGACACTGAATTATAATCACAATAGAAAAATCACTTTAGTTCGTAATCACACTCTTATTTCAGGTGACCTCAGGCCTCTCCTTCAGCCTTCTACCTGGGCCCACTGCCCAACTTACTGCATTAGATATGCTGACAGCTGTCTCTTCATTAGGTTAACTGAACATCCAAATCAGCTCAACTTACATTAGTGACCCCATGTGTTGGTGTGAATGGGTGATGAGGTGCGCAGTAAACAGTCCCCAATACCGTCGTCTTGTGTTAAGTAGTGTGTAGCCAAATAAACAGAATTATAAGTTATGTGCACGTGAGTTATAGTACATGTGCCGTCTTGTTTTCTAAAAAGCAGCTCAAAGTCTAGGCTGAGGGTTGTGTGTTATGGGTGTGTTATTGATGTTATGCCAGCATAAATCATATCTTACTGCCAGACAAACATCTTTATCCTCCCGATGAAGAGGGGGAGCTGCAGTTTATCGTTCTAATTGATATGCCGCTAGTCTTGTGTTAAGTAGTGTGTGTAGCCAGTAGGGATGGGCATTCGATTAAATTGTCTTAATCGATCGTCGGGAGAATTAACGATCGATTTTCGATTAATCATTAATATTGTTATATTAAAATTCACTATGTATAGGCTATATTAAAATGCAGTGAAAATAGAAAAAACACAGCGTGTTTCCTCATTGAGATATTTATTACAAGATGAACAACTCTTGTGGCAGTTAAACTTACAAGATGGACAACTCTTGTGGCAGTTAAACGGGATCCGTTCAATGGTTACACTTGAAAATATGCGCTGCTGTACTCTTAAGCAGCGGAGCCGACAGCTAGAAGCCGGTGCTCATAAACACAACTGACCTTCGTTTTTTTTTCTCTCTAACTAATTAATCTCACATTTTGAAATGCATTCATCTAGATTCATCGTGATTAAAAGTTTGTTTTCTTTCAAAGACTAAATCTTATAAATTAACGAGTAATCACTTCATTCATTATTTTAGACACTGTTGTTTAATTGTATTTTGTTCGTGCTCTCTCGCCATCAGCCAAGGAATGTATGCGAGACACAATGGTGCCCCTCGACGGTAAATCGTAAGAATTGTCCGCTGAAGCAATTCGAATCACCTCAGTCAGCCCACCGTCTTCAACTATGTTGATGGGCCGACAGTCACCCGCAACCTAAACTGCTACAGCGTTGGTAACCTTTTCACGGACTGGTCTAGTTAATTTCCTAGAGAAGTCGTGGAGTGTGGGTTGGCGACCATCTAACCTGGGACTGCTTTCTGTCGGGTGCTTTGCATTAAGGTGATAACTTAAAGATGAGCTGCTTCTGTGATAGCTACATTCAGCTTGACAAATGCTACATACAACTTTAGTTTTGTCGATTGTTTTGTCATTTTGCCTCTTAAACAGAAACTTTCCGCCCAACAATCCCTCAGCTCTCTCCATCTTCAACTACCGTCTCGGTCTCTTCTATCTAACTGACTGCAGACAAGGGGCGGTTTCGTGCCACGGGTCAACGCGCACCGGAAGTAAACAAAGTTGCGTTAACTGCGTTCAAATATTTGATTGCATTAATCTCCGCCACAGTAATCTCATAGAATAACGCGTTAACTTTGACAGCACTAAAATAAATAAATTACACGCACACTACGCAACAGAACATGCATTAGTTTTAATCGATGAAAAAATAATTTCATCGAGGAAATTCTTAATGATCAATTAATCGATCGTCGATTAATTATGCCCATCCCTAGTAGCCAGTCTCCATTACTCTCCTACAGTAACTAATGTGTGTGTAACCAGCCCCCAACCCTCCTCCTTACAGTAGGTAATAATACACTCAAATGAGTTTGTTTATGTCAGTTATTGTGTTCATGTTGTCTTGTTGTTTGGTGAAGTGCCCCTGATTCAGGGTCGGGGCACTGGGCTGTAGGCTGACAGGGTTGATTTGTGTTAATTATTGATTTTGCAGTTTTATGACTGATGTCAATTATTGGTTGATACTGAATGTTACTGATACTCTCGTTAATATCCCTCTTTACAGTTATCTCTGAACAGCCCTGCAGTAGTAAAAGTGATCACCAAGGCCAAACACGTGCCAGGTGCCAAGGAGCATATCTGGGTGTGGGGGGTTTCCCCTGACGTGGTTCATTTTCATAAAAGACCTTATATGGGTTTGTACAGCAATGTTGTTGCCAGTGGTTCTGCTGGTTTCAACCTTTGTGTTACAATTTAGTTTTTATATTTTTCAAAAAATGTAGAGGCTACGCACATAAGGAGTTTTGGTTGTTTAATGATATATCCACTTTTACTGTTGGATTGGACAAATTACATAACAGGGGAAAAAAAGATTAGATACAATTTTTAGATTCTGATTGTAGAGAGCAGAGTTCTGTAATACTTTATGTTGACTGGAGCAACACTTACTACATTCTACATACTGTCACGTTCGTTACCTCCTGTTACAAAGGACTGATGGTTTAGACTGTGCACGTGAACAGCCCTTTGGCTGCTGCTGGGTCATTCCGTTAGTGCATGCACCCCTTATGGCTGCACTTGTACAGCCAATCAGAGTGCAGTCTGGGGATGCTTGCGCTGACGGTACCCAGTGGCGGGAATAGCAGATCAGTGGACTGACGAGACAGAAAACCACACACACAAGTATATAACCTTACCACATAACACACATACAAAATACATCTATGTTGAATTCCATTCCATTCATCTCAACTTTGCAATAAACCTCAAGTTTGGATTGTACATCATCTCAGGCATTTTAATCAGATGCACCACAGTGGCTTCTAAGCATTTCTTACCAGACAACATAGTCTCCACAACACCTCCTCTCTTCTTTGTGTTCTTCTGGACCCACGCAAATGAGAGGAGGATGTGATGTGAGCTGAACACAGAGATGTGATGAGATCTCAGTTTGGACACTGGAGACACATCCTCATATCTAGATACAATCTGGATACGAGATGCATTTTAATGTCAAGTGTAGAAAGCCCCAAAGACCAACAGTGACATTTTGTGGTTTGCAGATGTAGCCTGTGGAACTAGTTGCTTGAGGGCACTCTCTGTTTTGACGTTCCTCTTCCTTTTCTTCCTCTCGTACTTTGGCAACGTCATTATTAGGGGCTGGGAATGGGCAGTGACGGGCTCTTTAAGACAGGCATATATACAGATACCTGGGGTCCTTAGCCAGGTAACTCGTCTATGCTGCTAGCTTGGTTTGTGCGAGGCCGCGTTTTGGGTACTGTGGTTCGTTTGAAGGTACGTTCAGATACGCTTTTCCTGTAGCCTCTCTCTCATTTGTGGCAACTTATTAAGTGGGTTTCTGTTTAGATCGTGTGGGAGGGAGCCAAAGCAGACGTGGCTGTGCATCATCTTCCGTAGCGGCATTATGATTGTTGTGATTAACTAACGCCACCACAGGTATGTGAAACCACGCCGATGGTCTTTTGAGTGCCTTTTAACTCTGCGTCTTGTGGGCGCCGTATGTTTTAACTATGGGAAGCATGTCATTTGCATTTAACCGGGTTCACCATTACACTGCCCATTTGTGGGTCTCATGAACATTGTATGTTGGTGAATGTGAACTAGATTGTGATTTATTTATTAGCTCATGTAAAGGGATATGTGCAATGTGTATTGTGTAATGCAAGCATTTTAATGTGTGTTTGTTTGTTCGTAGACCGACGCAGCTTCACGTTGCTGGCTGCTGTTCTTTTATGATTGTATGGTTTGTATGCGTGTGTGTGAGTTTGCTACTCCGAGTGACGTGGTTTGATTTTCCCTCTAGCCTGGGGACTGTTTGTATGTCCTGGTGAACGTGTTGTGAGTCCCAGGTTAGAGGGGTTTTCTCTTTCTTTTGTGTTGTCCCTTGTCTAACCCCATAGTCAGCCCCGGTACTGGTCCAGCCACAACACCTTATAGGCCCAGGGAAGCCAGTCTTCATAGTGTGAAACTTCACCTAGTGACTAGTGTTGCCTTGCTGTGTATTCCTTAACATATCGGAGTGGTTCACTTGAAGTTTGTAGTGTGTTGCCTAAAAAGGGTTGTGTGCACCTATTCACGTGTGGTATTGAGACCGTAGCTTCCACTAGCTTCCTCCCCTAATCAGTGGATGGACTGATTAACCGGCGGCTGTTACTATTCCCTTTATGTATTCCTTGACCACACTGTACAACCTCCTTCGTGGAATTTAAATAAAGAATACACTTTTCTACTTTTCTAAAACGTACCTGTGTCTGTACACTCATTGGGGCAGAGTTCCCCTTGCTCTGACACTAGCATATTAGGAAGATCAAGGGGTGGCGTAGTCAGCTGTACTAGGGGGCGCTAAACAGACATTTTAGCAGCCAAGAACAGAGACTGCAGAGAGAAAGCATGCAATGCCTCGTCAATTTCAGTTTCAATACGATTTGTACACTAAAAGCCTTAGAATGCTAACGTTCTGTACGCTCATTTTGATCTGATAATCGTTGCTCATTAAAGTGCTGCAAGAAATGTTCAACTTGCTACAATAAAATGTTTAAATGTGTTGTCCTTCTTTGCAGTACAATATTTGTATCCAAGAATCCATTTCATACATGGGTCGAGTGAGCTCACTAGAGGACAGCCTCTCAACTGTCCTAGTACGGTCAGTCCGACCACTGTTTCTTCAGCTAGCCGCCCCCCAGTCAGTGTGCAGCTAATGTTAGCAGCTGACTAAACTTCCTCCTCCGTTTCTTGCCTCATTCATCACCAATTTCTCACTCAGCTCCGATCACCTGCCTGCTGTGGATTATCCTGACGTGTATGTCACTTCTCCAACTCTGGTCATCAAGTCCGTGGCTACTGACAAACAACCATCCTGTCCAAATTCATCCATATCTCAAAATTGCTCTGTTTAACACCCGATCCCTAAACAACAAGGACCTCATACTCAATGAATTCATAACTGACAATAATCTGGACTTTCTCTTCTTCTCTGGAATTTTTCTTTTGGCATCGTCATGCGTTTAAAAATCACCATCGGTGGAAGCTTTTCTCCCGATGCCGTGCAGCACAGAACACAGGTGAAGTGTGTTTTTTTCATGCCCAGTTGTTTTCAGGGTGACGGATGATTCACCTGAGTGGTCCGTACCCTGATGGACAGGCCTTTACGTCTCATAAATCTGAGACACCACGATGGTCCACCTCTAAAATCTTCAAACTTCATTGCGGTGGCGATTGTCTTGGCTTTCAGTCGGATCTGCACAGTTGAAACACCTCGGCCGTCTGCTCTCTGTGTGTTGACCCAGTCTTCGAGCTCATTTTCTAGTTCGGGCCATCTGCTTTTCCTCCCTCTGAAAGCTTTAGTGGTCTTTTTGCACTGAGTCAATTCCTCACGCTGCTGTTTTCCAACGTCTTATCATCGACTCATTAAGACCAAGCTCCCGTGCAGCAGCTCTATTCCCTTTTCCAACAGCCAGATCAATCTTGTTCAACTTGAAAGCTGCATCATATGCATTTCTCCATGTCTTTGCCATGATGAGGGTGACAAAATGACTACCATAATCAGAATGATGGGACGTTTGAGCAAGCTAGATTGTTCATTGTTTATTAACTAAAAAGTTTAAAAACCCGTTCGGCAATGTCATTGGTCTAATGAAAGCTTCATGCCGCCAAAAACCTGAGCAGTCACAGAATGTGTTTTTTTGCTCAGTTTTTTGACGACATAAAGCTTGTGAAAACGGGAAGAATACATAAATTAAATTGTTTAAGCCGCGAGGTTCAAAGCGTGGGAAAAAAGTAGCGGCTTATAGTCCGGAAATTACGGTACCAGAGTTTGAGAACCGCTGTGCTAAATAATATTTGAACTTGCCAATTACAGTGCTGTTTTTTTAAGTGTATTCTCCTTGAACTAACAATAAAACTGACATAAACAAATAGTGAAAGCTGGTTTACACAATGAAACCAATGGCACTAACACAACAGACTGTTAGAGTTTACCTTTGATATTAACAGATGAAGAGCTAACCTTAGCCGCGCTGCTGTTGCTTGGTTGAGATTCATTAACGTTATCTCCACTCCGTAGCGCTCAAAAACGTGACATTCCTGCAAAGTTATTGCATGCAGTATGGACAAATGTTTCGGCGTGATGGTAGTCCCCCCCCCCCTTTGACGAACGAGACGTTTTGCAAGCATCACAAGTGGCCCTGTGGTCATCTTTTAGCGTGAAATATAACCACACTTTTGAGCGCCTCTGCCTAGACGCCATGTTGGCTGCAGTCTAAAACAAAACAAAGCTGCATGCACGTGACATACCTAAACGGCACTTACATGATACCGGAATAAAAACAAATCTAAAAATTTAGATAAAAAAAAAAAATTATCTTTAGCGGAATCATTTTTATTTAATATCGATAGCGGAATCGAAAAGGACTTTGGCTAACGATTCCAAGGAATCCCCATCCCTAGTAAAAGACCACCTGGTTCTCAAAGTTTCATCCATCCATGACATTTTTTCCACCAACAAAAATACTGTCAAGCCCAACCCTGAAGTGCAGACAGCTGGTCCAAGCAAAAAGGTGATTAACTCCAAGAATGATGAATCTGATGCACTTCACTTCATTGACTACGCTAAAGAGCGAGGTTATTCACTCGAGGAACTGTTGAAATTTGACATATCCAGTGCCGCCGCTCCCATAACGAGATAACCCGATAACTACGGGTGGGGTGCCCTTTCCTATCTCAGTGGCCTGACGAACTTTGATAGTAGGCTAGGCCAACTTTTCGAAAATGGCCTCAAAAAGACAACAGGAGTCAGGGGCAGAAAAAAGAAAGAGAAAGAAACTGCGAGATGATGCCCGTGTATCACTTTCAGGTACTGTAAGTTCATGTTTAATCATTGTTAAATACGGGAAATGTGCTGCTAATTTAATAGTTAGCCTATGCATACACCTCGAACTAGCTGACGTTATTGCTAATGTTAGCACACTCAAATATGTTATAACTTAGGTGCAAGCTAAATTGAGATTTTACTGTTAAACATTATGCATTTTAGTGCCCTTCAGTGATGCCCTCAAAAGGGTTGAGGTAACATTTTTCAATAGTGTTGTGGACTCAGCTTTGATGTCACTGCAGGAGCGTTTTGAGACCATGACCCAGGTCAGAGACAAATTTAGAGTGCTGCTTGATTTCAGCAGAGTGGACGGAATGTCAAAACACAAACTGCATTGAAGTGCAGAAGACACTGACTGAGAAAGGAAGTTCTGATATTGATAGACTTGAGATGGTTCAGGAAATCATCAACCTTCCACAACTGCCACCACAGACAACTGCCTTGGAGTTGCTCACATTTCTCCATGATAAATGCCTTCAAGAGGTGTATCCAAATCTCTGGGTTGCTCTTCGAATTGCATTAACTCTCCCTGTTACAGTTGCCTCTGCTGAGCGAAGTTTTTCAAAACTAAAGCTCATTAAAACATACTTACGTTCAACAATGGGGCAGGAACGTTTAAGTGGTCTTGCTGTCATCAGCATCAATGGTGAAGTGGCTCAGAAGCTGTCATATGATGACCTAATTAGTGATTTTGCAGCGAAGAAATGCAGACGTGTGCCTCTATAGAGCCTCCCAAAACAGGTGGAAATGCTTGATCCATACAGAATAGCATTATGGCTCTCTCAAAAATTATGTCTTTGGTTTATTTTGATAACATTTGGTCAAAGAAGATTTTGCACTTTACTTGAATGTGTGTTTTAGCTGTTCTACATAGCCTACTGTGTACAAAGTAAGTAAAGTTGCAGACCTGCCAACATGTACGCAAGAGCAAGAAGCAGAAGAGGAATTTGACCAATCACAGACCCCCTGCCGTTACCATTCTCTGTTTGACCCTCGAAATCAGAGAGTACTAGGTTACACTGCAGTCAGTAGAATCAACCGCTGTTTAGGTCTCAGTTAGCGATTTTACCTAACTCTCCCTTCTCGCCCACATCTGCCAATTCTTCAGATGAGGACATTAAACAAAGTAAAAAATCTCTGAAAGGTAAACTAAAGAGTAATGCAGAGATAAGACGTTAAATTCATTTATTTTAGCCCAACGATGTTAACCATGCAGTCTTCATATCAATGTTCTCAAGTTCATGCTCGAAGTCCGCGACAGCTTTTTACAGTGTCCACACATAGGCCTACGCACATCTATTGTCATGTCACAGTGTAATAGGCTATATGTTTCTACTAATAATACGCTAATGATAATAGCCTAATAAAACTCTTGACCACTGACTAGAATTTTATTAAAGGATAAACAAGCGAACATGGCGCCATCATTTGGTGTTAGCAGTTGTCTAGTCCTGGTATCACATCGTGTCATTGGGCAAGTTCGATCCTAAGAGGATCCTAGATCGGGAAGATGGACACAATTACTTGGCTAGTGACATTGATGGCAGAAGCCACTGTCATTTTCTTTTTACTGTCAGAGTGAAACGATTTGGAAAACAATTTCCCCACCATGTTCTGAATTGCATTGAACATTCTTCGAGATGTTGTCCTGTAGATCCTTTTCATTGGAACAACAGTTCCTAGGGCTCGTGTTTTCTCCAAAAGATCTTTCATCCCCTCAATAACACATCCAACAACATCATATGTTGAATGAACCTCTTGGCCGGAGACTTTGTCCTTCATAGATTCAATAACAGTGGCGGCTCCTGAAAAAATTCTCAGGGGGGCAATTTTTTTGATAATGATTAAGGCGACCCATTCAGTAGGTACATTAAGTTAGCTGATTAACTCATACAGCAATACCTTTTTGTCCACTATTGGCAGCACACAACAGTAATATGTCCCCTCTTGCTACATAGCTAGAGTAGTAAGTTACAGGTGGAAAGCTATGGAAGAAAGTTGCATCCAGGAGCCTTCATAAGCAAATATGATGTGGCTCCACATTAAATGATCCCACTTTTTCATTATCCACGTGTCTCAAATGTTGTATGATGTAGCATAGCTTAACAGGACACATGATGTGTCCAGTAACAACATAAAGAAGGGGTAACATAAGTCAAAACCAACAATATTTATTGACTGATCTTGAAAGTATTAGCTTACAAAAGCAAAATAAGTCATCACATAAAAAATAATTCAGTGTTAGTGCAAGAATCGAACTGTGAAACACACTGTGAAACCTATGAAAAGTGACAGTGATATATGAACTACAGACCGCGTTAGCCACTTCACGACCGCGATTTTCTTTCGTTCCAATTCTTAAATGTAGGATTTCCCTCTCTTTGTAGAAACCTGTTAAATGGATACATTTGGTCTAGGAAGTCCTAATTGTTTTGTTGTCAATTTATCTTCATTAATACGCAGACTAAAAAATAGCTTCTGTCAAAGAGCGAATCGAGTTGTTGCACTGAACAGGCGCCATCTTGACAGAATATGCCTCTGTCGAAAGCTGTATGACGTTCGTATAGGCTTTTACGTCCATTACTTATGACACGACATGGAGGGGTGAGCCCTCCCGGAAGCCATAGAGAATGCATTGAGAGCTCTGTTTTGTGAAAAAAATGGATTTAACATGGGAGTCAATGGGAGAGGTCTGGGGCGATTTTCATTTCGCCCCAGAAGGGGCGGGGCAATTTGAAGCACGACTTTAAGCTGACTGAATGACTGATTCGACAATGACATACAGAGGCAGATCAGATGGTCTAGTGGTAGAATCCGACAGAAAAAAAATTATTACATTTAAATTTACATGTCGTCATTTACGCGACTTACAAGGATATTGCGTTTATACATCAGGAGTTCTTTTTTTTTTTTTTTCCTAGACAGTGCGTCGCCCTAATCGCCCTTATCACCAACTAGATCGACTGCAAGTGACTGACAGGGGACCAGATGGAGAGATAGCAGGAACCTGACAGAGGTCTGTTTGACTTTCTGCTTTGGCGTTTGACTCCTCGTCATCTTCAGAAAATTCTCGAGAGTTTTGAGCAAAACCTCACTCACTTGCTTTGATGCCCTTTGTTGAAATTCAGTGCTGGTAAATTGTTTGAGCAAGGGGATGGATTGTGATAGTAGTAGGACCAGATATAGATTCAGAGTCCTTAATGGTGCATGAGGCTGTCAAATCCACATTCTTTTCGGAGATGGAAGAATATCCCTCTAGTAAGGCAGGCACAACTGGATCCAAACCACTGACTATTCTGACAGATTCTCGCAAAATCTCATTGACTTCTTTCTTGGCTGCTGCCAAGAGCATTTAGTTTGTTATCTCCTGAGTTCTTTGGTGTAGATGATCCTTCAAGTCTCTTGGCCTCTGAGGTGCTTACCCTATTCCAAGGCATAAAGACCACATGTATAACTGACAACACATAGTTACACAGAACAAGTTACACACAGTTCACTTAAAGGACCCATCGTATGCCCATTTTACCACAAGTTGATATGGTTCCTTGGGGTTTTAATGAAATGTCTGTAACATACTTTAGTCAAAATACCACAAGAATCATTTAAAACAGCATCCTTTTTACCCTGTCAAAAAACAGCCCTCCAAGGAGTGACCTGTTTTGAGTGCCTGTTCCTTTAAATGCTAATGAGCCAGCTCCCCCCTCCTCCACGAGATGCGCTCCCCTAGCTTTAACACCTCCGTCCACCCCAACTCAAGGGAATGTTTTTTGGATGAGAGAACTATTTCTCATAAAGACAATATATACTTCGACACAAATTCCACAACATAGACATTGTGGTGGCCAATTCTAAGTCTTAAACTATTTTCACAATCAGAAAGTCAAGACAAAGGACGTGTTGTTCCAACGGCTTTACTGTAGTACATTAAGCCACAGTAAAGAGATGTATACCGGAAATAGATCTGCCAAAATACCTTCCCGCTAACATATTTAAACCTGTAATTAGCACCTCCCATCCATGTTTTGCTTGGTTGACCAATTCAGCCAATTAAACCTGACCTCTCCATTCTGACCCCACCCAAATCAAAAAGACTTCCATGGTATATAATACCACACCCATTTTAACCTTAGGGCACTTCAAGCTACGCCCTCTTATTTTAAATCTCTACCTCATCTGAAATGTAACCCAAAGCTAATCTTTACACTCATTCAACAGGTATCTGGTAAATCTATTCCTTATTCATATGAAAATATCCCACAACATCCAAACGAACTATCTATTGTAGAAGTAAGCATAGATCAAAAAGGCTAGCTTAACTGTTCACACAAAAATGTGTTGGCCACATCTTTAGCCATTGCTGTACACCAGCTGGCTCCTACACACTACAACATGCTAATGTCGCTAACTTTTACACAAAGCCTATAATTTCACTGTCAGGTTATTTTGTGTCAACAATTAATCTTGAAAACCTTCAAGATGCGCTGTGGTCGGCTGCACAGATCTGTACATAACGTCCCAGCCTCAGAAGACACAAGAGCGAAATGGATTGAATTCATATTTAATGGTAATGTTCCGGAAAGAATTGGCAAAAGTCTGTTGGTGTGCGCAAGCCACTTTGAATTGGACTGTTTTACCAATCTGGGCCAATATACACTACCGTTCAAAAGTTTGGGGTCACCCAGACAATTTCGTGTTTTCCATGAAAACTCACACTTTTATTTATCAAATGAGTTGCAAAATGTATAGAAAATATAGTCAAGACATTGACAAGGTTAGAAATAATGATTTTTATTTGAAATATTAATTTTGTTCTTCAAACTTTGCTTTCGTTGAAGAATGCACCATTTGCAGCAATTACAGCATTGCAGACCTTTGGCATTCTAGCTGTTCATTTGTTCAGGTAATCTGTAGAAATGTCACCCCACGCTTCTTGAAGCACCTCCCACAAGTTGGATTGGCTTGATGGGCACTTCGTGCGTACCATACGGTCAAGCTGCTCCCACAACAGCTCAATGGGGTTGAGATCTGGTGACTGTGCTGGCCACTCCATTACAGACAGCATACCAGCTGCCTGCTTCTTCCCTAAATAGTTCTTACATAATTTGGAGGTGTGCTTTGGGTCATTGTCCTGTTGTAGGAGGAAATTGGCTCCAATCAAGCGCTGTCCACAGGGTATGGAGTGATAGCCTTCCTTATTTAAAATCACTTTTACCTGGTACAAATCACCCACTTTACCAGCACCAAAGCAGCCCCAGACCATCAGATTACCTCCCCCATGCTTGACAGATGGCGTCAGGCACTCTTCCAGCATCTTTTCACCTGTCACAAATGTTCTTCTGTGAGATCCAAACACCTCAAACTTTGATTTGTCTGTCCATAACACTTTTTTTTCCAATCTTCCGCTGTTTTTTTGTGTGACAATTCTTTTTATTTCAGTTCAGTATGGACATGACATCTTGAACATATCTGGGATTTTTTTTACATTGAAGGTAGTAACTGACACAATAAAAGTACAATAGACAAAAAGTAAAAAAGACAAAACATAATAATAAGACAAAAAGACAAACAAAAACAAAACAAAAAAACTTCAAATTAAACCACTGAATAAAAGCTGTTATTACTTTATGGTAAACCAATCGCAACCTTATGCTGTGGAATATACTGTATGTCTTGACTTAATCTAGGGATAATGTGATGTGTGTCTTGACATAATCCAGAAAAGGTCCCCATATTTTATTATAGTTATTTGCTGATCCTTTCAAAGAGTGTCTTATTTTTTCAAGTTTGAGAAAGTAAAGTGTATCCTTGACCCAATGTGTGAATGTTGGGGGTTTGCAGTCCTTCCATTTGATCAAAACCAGCCGCCTGGCTAGGAGCGTGAGGAAAGCGATGCTATTTGATTGTGCCCTAGTTAGACCAAGATGCTCAGGTGTAGCCCCAAAAAACCCAATTAATGGGCATGGCAACATTGGTTGCCCCAGGAAGCCTGACATTGTGTCAAAGATGGATGACCAATAATGGTCGAGCTTTGGGCAAGACCAGAACATGTGAGTATGTGATGTTGGGTTGCACTTACATCGATCACATAATGGGTCTACATCAGAAAACCGTTTAGACAATCTATGTTTAGTCCAATGGATGCAATGCACAATCTTGAATTGCAACAACCCATGTCTTGCGCAGATTGATGAACTATGAACTCTACTCAAAGCAGCCTCCCAAGATTCCTCGCAGATAGGTTCCCCCAGCTCACTTTCCCAATGAGATTTTAAGTCAGAAGTGGATGAAAGTGAGAGTGCCATCAGCGCACTATAGGTGGCCGATATAGTTCCCTTGAATGATAATGGCTTGCTTAATATATGGTCAGTTGTATTGTCTGGTGTAATGACAGTGCTAAAGGCTCAATTGCAATTGCAAACAACAAGGGAGATAGGGGGCAACCCTTTGCCTGTGTTCTTTTGCCCATACCAATCTTTTCTTTTTATTGGCCCGTCTCAGATATGTTTTTTTCTTTGCCACTCTACCTAGAAGGCCAACATCCCGGAGTCGCCTCTTCACTGTAGACGTTGACACTGGTGTTTTGCGGGTACCATTTAAAGAAGCTGCCAGTTGAGGACCTGTGAGGCGTCTATTTCTCAAACTAGAGACTCTAATGTACTTGTCTTCTTGCTGAGTTGTGCACCGGGGCCTCCCACTTCTCTTTCTACTCTGGTTAGAGCCCGTTTGTGCTGTTCTCTGAAGGGAGTAGTACAGACCGTTGTAGGAAATTCTCAGTTTCTTTGCAGTTTCTCGCATGGAATAGCCTTCATTTCTAAGAACAAGAATAGACTGGCGAGTTTCACATGAAAGTTCTCTTTTTCTGGCCATTTTGAGAGTACAATCGAACCCACAAATGTGATGCTCCAGATAATCAACTAGCTCAAAGGAAGGCCAGTTTTATAGCTTCTCTCATCAGCAAAACAGTTTTCAGCTGTGCTAACATAATTGCACAAGGGTTTTCTAATCATCCATTAGTCTTCTAAGGCGATTAGCAAACACAATGTACCATTAGAACACTGGAGTGATAGTTGCTGGAAATGGGCTTCTATATATATTTAAATTTCGAAGTGACCCCAAACTTTTGAACGGTAGTGTAACTCTGGACTGGCAACAAGATTGACCTTGCAAGCGAGATCGGTACCATCTATTTGTCGCAGTACAGACGAGGGAATTGTAAGTATCTTTAAAAATAATTATTTTGACCGTTTAGTGTGGGCGGTTAGCGACGTTACCAATGTTGGAGAGGGGTTGAGGGGATGTTATGTGATCCCTTAGGCTAGTCATGTATGCCTTGTAAATATGAATTCAATCAATTTCGCTCTTGTGTCTTCTGAGGCTGGGACGTTATGTACAGATCTGTGCAGCCGACCACAGCGCATCTTGAGGGCTTCATTTGCTTCATGCAGCTAGCTAGCTATTCCAAGTGTATCCGAGGTTTGCAAAAACGAAGTGAAGTGCTTTGGCAAATATCATATCTATAGTACGTGTAGGGGGGGCGGGGGATGAGATGGGGGGGCGAGCCATATCATAGTGACGAGAGAATGATAAGGAAGCTCATTCGCAGTCACTCAAGCATGACGTTTCTGACGCACTAGAGCCATAACAAATCGCGGGAGTTCTTTTTTTCCCTGAGTTTTTGGGTAGGTAGACATGCCAGATACCCAAATTAACGTGTAGAAGCACTAAAAAAAGTAGAATTTCACAGCAGGAATGTTATTTGGGCATGATTTGCAGATTTGAAAAATGCTATTTTAGGGTGGTATTTTTGACAGGAGTAATAAACAGTAAAAGCTTTTGTTTTATGAAAAAAAAAGGATAAACAAGTAATTCCAGTGATTACTGTACATACCAAAATGTGTGTTGCCCTGATCTTGTCATTCCACATACGTATGAGACAGGAACACCCAGAATTTCACTGAGGACTGGGAGCAGGTAATAATGAGCAGTCTGGACTACTTTCTTCACTATGATAGCACAAAGATGGCCAACTTCTTCTTTGGTCCTCTGAGTAAACAAAATCAAAAAATAAGGTATTTCATCAGAGAGGAATATTAAAGGATAAAGAATATTAGAGAACTTATATTCAAATCAACACTCCATATCGAAATCAAACTCACAGGCACACATAGACCCTCACGGTCAATTTTCCAATGCCTGCAAAAGAAAAAAAGAATTTTAGAACATTGAAACTTAATTATAACACTGAGTTATTTTAACCTCGTCTCTTACTCTTCCGTCATGTTTTCCACAAGGTGGCGTATCATGGGGGAGAGTTTCATATGATCCAGATCTGAAAAAGCACATGTTTTATTTTTAAGATGTGCGGTAGGGCATGTAGAACTTGACAATTTTAGCAGTGGGTCTTTGGGCACAGAAGAACTTGTACTGACTGGTCTTATTATTTTATGAACTAAAACTCTTTTTGACTATATTTATTGACGTACTTTTCATGTCTGAATTTGGCATAGACTAACCTGCATCAAACCTTTTGGTCCTCGATGTGTAGAGTTACATTCAGCCCTTGATTCCTATGACAAAACACAGTCTCAGTTGGTTGTAATCATCAGTCTTTATCATGTCTATTTCTCATTCTTTTCATCTTTACTTTCTTCACTTGTATCCCTCTATCCTTCTTTCTAACTCTGCTTTGCTCGTCTCTCTCTTTTCCCCCTTCATTCTGTCAACTCCTCTGTTGTTTTTTAGCTGCAATATATGAAGCCAATTATTTCACTCCCTCTCTCTCTATCCCCCATTCTCTCCTTCTCCTTCCAATTGTTATGACAACTGTGCAGATTGATATAAAATAGGAGTAGTTTTCTGATTGCCAAAACTTATTTATAATGTCTAGACAACAAAATTGGCATCACAAATGTATTTAAGGGAACCCCCGCACAAGTTTTCTTGACAACCAGTACTTGTGGTTCTAAGGCAACTGTTCAAAAGGTCATGTAGAGACAATTGTATTGTTATGGCGCTATATAAATAAAATTGAATTGAATTATGTCTACATTATAGATGTAATATCTATGGTCTTTATTTACGTTGGCAGACTTCATTCATTTCCTGCGTTTTTATTTGTCAAATATGAGGGCATGGCTTTATGGATTATCACCAGGAATTGCCCAAAGGCAATGGGTGTGTCTCACAACTGAAGGTACAGAATGATGTTTTTGTAGTAAAAAAAATATCTTAAAACAATGATGTCACTCAACATTGTGTCAACATTGTGCAAATGCCCCTCTAACACAAACATCATGCATTGTTCTTTGGTGTGTAGTGTACCATGGTGAGTGACTTCATGTCTGATATTCTGTCACAACACTGCCTACCCAGTTATTAATTCAGTCTCTGCTTACGACAAAATGAAATGTCCTATGTGTTTGGAAGGTTTTACATTTTTTTTTTATGTAACAACTTACCGGGTGTCATCAGAACTGTCCAATCCTGTGAGAATTTACAGGTGCATTTTTCATTGTGTTCTGGTTTATTATCTGTTAAATATCTGTGCTTATATTGTTTTACCGTGTGCTTGTCTTGAAATAGTAATATTACAAACTGGCAAGTGTTTTGCAGATTTGTGTAAATGCTAATGCTCTTTAAACTATCTGCCTTTGCACTGTCTGGCATTACCTGTGCTCATACCTGATAAAGAAGTGTATTATGGTTTGTTTTGATTTTTATAACCTGTGGAAACAAATAACCTGGAACAATTGCACTAATTGCTTCTCCTGGTGGTTAATGCTTTTGTAACCCTGTGTCTACAGAGAGACTCTGGGTAGACACTTATCAACTAAACTCTACAATGTCTGTCACTAGGTTCACTCAGGGGTATCTTATCTCTAGGTTCGTTTAGGAGGACTGCAGTAGTGCTTAATTACATTAAGATATCCACCCAAACCCACAATAACAACAGCAAATCAATCAGATCATGTTTCAAAGTATGAAATTATATTTATAAAAATATCAGTACATCATATGTAATTTCAGGATGAAGGGGAAGGAAGATAAATGCTACTAATAACAGTGTGTAATATGCTAGTGTGTGTGTTATATTTCACTATATGTTTAAATTTGGAAGTTCATTAAGTAATCTAGGAAGATGCTGATAAGGATATTGTGTTGCTCAAGGTTAAATGTTAAGTTAAATGATCTAGAACATTCAGTGTGGTATAGTATCTATCTAAAAATATGTAGTGCTGTAGTGTCAGTGTGTGAAATGGCTTATATATGAAATATCAATTAACCTTAACTACCACTAATAAAAACAGGTGGCATATTCTATTCAATGCAGTTAATTCAATAAAATACAAAGCACGTTTCAATACAATACATATGATATATACAAATAATCAAAGAATATATACAAAGAATGTTGGATCCAACACCAAAACAAAATGTAATGCCTTTAACGTGAGATCTCATAAAAAAAGGAAAGCTCGAGCTGATGTCAATATCGAAAGGAGAGGGGGAAAATCTGTGTGATCAAAAATGTCCCGTCCTACCACGCTCCTGTGTGGGATGGTCCAGGGGAAAACGCTATACTGTTTCGCGGGAATCAGTCACTCCATGGAACGCAGGCTAGCGCAGCATAATGGAACACTCGGATCTTCACAATGACCGTTGATGCGGCATTCAGGGGTGGGGGGGGAAACCAGCCTGTACACACGTGTGTGGCGATGAGCAAATTTACATTTTTAGAACTTCATCGTTCACACTAGGACTAAATAGTTCATTGTCCATGTCATCACTTTGTAATTTTAACATACAGTGTGTATTTATGTCAAAAGACACAGGTATTTCTCTCCTTCATTTACATATAGGAGACCTAGCTTATTCACGGTTAGCACCATAGCCATGTGGCTAACACAGCTAGCTTACATGCACATAAAACACAGTAATCACACAAGTTTAGCAAATTAGATGACAGGGAACATCACACTTATAGTGTATAGTATTAGTTGTCAACCATCCTGACTGGTTTAAATTACTATTAACAGGTAATCTACCGTGAACATTTAACTAAGTGTCTACGTTTTCACATCATAGCTAGACAACGTCAACTCACCAGGATGAATTCAAAATAAACGTAATCTTCATGTAGTCAGTCTACTTATATTCTAAAGTTCTATGTTATATCTAAGCCACTATTTTGTTATTTAATCTTATCAAATATCCCGATCTTGACTCTGTGTACGTGTCTCTGGGTTGATGGTGCGAGTGTGGGAACGCAAAAGGAAGGGAAAATGTATCGTTCTCCCTTACAGGGGAGGGCTTAGGGAGTGTCTCACAATACTCAGTACAATTCTAATGTGAATAGAGTTAGGGTTCATCCACTTCTAGCAAGTGAAACTAACAAGGGTTACACTTTGTTTATCAGTGTAAATTTACTGTAAAAAGTTTCGCTCTAGGCATTTATTGTCACAGCTATTGCGATTTTCCTGTAGGCACAAGCTTTAAAGACTAAACTGGAAATAGAACTTAAGAAACTATTTAACAAAATATGGTCAACCAACTGACCACAGGTTTCAGAATCTGCAAAGCAGTACAAAAACAAGGATTCTAGAATGTCTTTCATCATGTTTGAGAAAGTTCTGCTGGGCTCCTTAAGTCATCAAACAGAGGGGCCTGCTCAGCAGATATGACTGTACCTCTACACTACAGAATTCATCTGAGAGACTGACTGAAATTATTTGGTCTTCTTACAGTGCCACTAAATCCTCCTCCAGAGAAACACTTGTGTTTGCTGATAAGAGTTATTACTTCAGAATCCCAGCTCTGGTGATGAAGAAAGGCACGCGGCATGCCTGGCGGCTCACTGCAGGTACCCAGGAGAACGCCTACACCTCACGTCTATGTTTTAATACTATTCCCCTGCCACATCTACAGCCCATACTGTTTGGTAGAAGCTTCACAATGGAATAGAATAGAATAGAATAGAAACTACAGTAGTGGCCTATAAATCATGTACACTGTAAGTCTCTATGCCCACTGTTCATTTCAAACTTGCAATGTTATTTCCACTGGTCTCCCACAGAGGACCAAAGATGGTTTCCGCACTATGAACCCCTGTCCTGTATTTGAGAGAAACTCAAGAACACTGTTTCTGTTCTTCATCTGCCTGAAGGGTAAAACTCTGGAATGTAAGCTCAAGCCAGGCCAGACTCGTTTATGCTAGGTCACCAGCACAGACTGCAGGGAGACCTGGAGCGATTTAACAGACTTAACGAGCAGTGTCACGGACAGCAGCTTGACCAAACCTTCGCTGTGGGACCGGGCCACGGGATCCAGCTGCTCATGCCTGCCTATGTGAAGGGGGTGGAGGGCTGCAGGCAATGCCAGAGCTGCTGGTTCTGCTGTAGCTTCTGTGAGTGTGTGAGCACCCATGCTGTGGTGCTGCGCAGCAAGGACCTGTATACCGGCTGGCAGGCAGGCAGGCAGGCAGGCAGGCAGGCCAGCCAGCCAATCGCCCTGGAGTCTGGGGAGTGCCAGCTGGCTGAGGTGTCTGATAGGTAGGGTAGGAGGCAGGTGTATCTGAACGCTCGCAGCACCGGGGAGCTACGTGTAGAGGCACTGAGTGACGACGCAGGGGCAAGTTTTACCCTGCTAAAAAAGCTAACGCTAAAGGAGAGGCCTAACGGCTGCCAGGGGAGCGTCTTGGGCAGGGAGCTTCCAGCAGGAGAAGGGGGATCCTCTGAGACGGCTCTGTTCTTCAGCCACCCGACCGCAGGGCAGGGCTGGGACAGGCTGGAGCTCGGGGTCTACCTGAGGAAGTCTCTCCAGGACCACCACGCCTGGAGGGAACACCGTATCATCCACCCAGGGCCCAGATGAAGTGTGGCGAGGGGGGACGTCTTTAGATTGTCTTCAGAGAGTTCGATCTCATCGAGATACTCCACATAGTTTTATCATTTAGAAGTAGAAAGCTGCCTGTCATGTCATTTCTGGTGATTTGACTGAGTGTAAATAATACAAGTAGAAGTGTAATTTCGTTTCTGTAACAATTTGATGCTCCTGACCAGAGATCTATCTATAGTTAAACACCAGTCTTACACTCCTAAATGAATTGTACAATGCTGGACATGGTTGATTAACTTCCATCTTATTCTTTTCTAATCTCTTTTTAGCTTCTTGGTTTGTCCTTAGCCATACACCAATGTCATGCACTTGTGGGGTTACTATCTTTTACTGTAAAATCTCCTCCTTACCAGCTGTCCCCATTAGAAGGAACCTCCTTGGTGTGGAGACTCTCAGAGAACTCACGGAGTGGTATATGGCTCCCTCTGCAGTTAAATCACTGTAACTGCATGTGTTTGTACACCATCAAATAGTTCAGACGAAAAAAATCCAGGATGTCAAAATGGAGTTAGAATATTTTCAAAACTGACACATAATTGTCCTGCGAATCACAAATGTATAAAGTGATTCACAAAAGCATTTCACATGATTCAAAAATAAATGTCACTCGATTCACAAATGTATTTCCTGATTCACATAAATATCACGCGATTCACAAGTGTAAATACTGTTACATTACTTTCCTGATGTGGCTTGATTCACATATGTAAATGTTTTCAACATATCACTGTCATATCCTATCTCTCATGTTCCGCTTCATTAGATCAGCAGTAAACATCCTGATAATAAATAATGTAAGCGTTCATATCCAGTGACTCCTCCCAGTGCTGTTTATGACATTATTTCATTTTGTTTACTTCTCGTAACTTAACCCAGCCCATGACCAGTCTTCCACATGTTACTCTCGTAGACTCAGACACAAAACCTGACAAACATCGCTAGTTATATCAGAATAAAAGAACACTTCAAAACAAAACTATCCTGTCATAATAAAAAAAAATTAATTACTTAGTCTAGTGATGTTGCCGTGTAGTGAAGAATATAAAAACAAGGACTTCACTTTATGGAACTTCATCTTTACAAAACCTCATTTCAGGTGTTGTACAGGTTTATGCATCTGTTCTTTTTTTGTATGCTCTTGGTTCTTGGTTTGTTTCAATAAAACTTATTCTATTTACGCCTTGTATCTTTATGTTTTAGAGGCTTGTAATTTTAGATAAACTTTACTTTATTGGGTTACCAATAAACTAAAGCTATGTTTACAGTACTATATACTAAGTATTTCTTTAGATAAATTACATTTTGACCCTTTAGTGATGTAGGGCAGGTACCTGGTTCATTGCTCAGCAAATCTGATGAAGATAAGAGAGAGCATTATCAAGTTATAGGCCTTGTCACCTCACCCCTATTCGGACTGGCCTAATTTGGCTCTTTTTCAGAGATTGGGGTAGGTCTAAAGAATAACCCATAAAACTAATTTGCCCCAAAATAAAAGTTCACAACAATCCATTTAATTAATGGGAGACATATGGGATATGAAAAAACACTGTTGTGTTTTGTTCTAACTCGGGTAGGATATCTCGGAAACGAAAGCCTTTTTTGAGGAGACAGTCTGGGATGAGTTGGACCACAGAGTGAAGGCAAAGCAGTCAACAAGTGCTCTGCACCTCTAGGAACTCCTTCAAGACTGTTGGAAAACCATTCCAGGTGACGACCTCATGAAGCTGATTGAAAGAATGCCAAGAGTGTGCAAAGCTGTCATCAAAGCAAAACGTGGCTACTTTGAAGAATCTAAAATATAAAACATTTTCTGGTTTGTTTAACACTTTTTTTGTTTACCACATAATTCCATATGTGTTCCTTCATAATTTTGATGTCTTCAATATTAATTTGCAATGTAGAAAAAAAAGAAAAATAAAGAAAAACCATTGAATGACAAGGTGTGTCCAAACTTTTGACTGGTACTGTATATATATATATTTTTGATTTTGAGAGTCAAATTCACACCTAACAACCGATTTAGTGAACTTATTTTGTTTAATGTTTAGAGTTAGAAATAAAAATAGTCTCGAGTAGCACAGGAATTCCGCCTGTTTGAGACTGTGGTGGCAAGCGCACGGCTCTGTTTGGTCGTGCGTGCGTGAGTGAGTGAGCCTTGCGAGCGTGCAGACAGACGGTGATAACGTCTAGTAAACAGACTGGAAGCGACTGAAAATAGTAAAATAAACGAAATGGTTAAATCATCAGGAGTTAATTATAGATGTCGTGGCTCTCTTTTATCATGCCGGTTCATTGATCCTGTGGGTATGCTAGCCTACTAAGTAGCTCAGCCAGATATAACTAGTTAGTAAATTCTAGCCTACAACGTTAACCTACAAACTTGAGCTACAAATCCCTACCATTGAAAATGATTGCTTTTCCACAGATGGACATTTTTTTTTAAAGACAGCCAATAATAATAACAATAATAATAATAAAAAATAGTAATAATAATTGTCTGTATGGGCCTAACAATAACAATAGCCTAACCTTGACATGTCAGGCCTATCAATAACAATATGCTATCTATCTATTTAGCCAACTACTATATATGGTGGTGTAGTTGAGGGCGGTAGCGGCGGGCCGCGGGCGGGGTCCCAACTACCCCTAACCAGCTTTGGGGGGGCCCAGCTTGCAAAAGTTTGAGAACCCCTGATTTAGGTGATAAGGATTCTGGCCCTAAACAACTGAAGCTGCCACAGTACCCTCTAGATCAGTCGTTCTCAAAGTGTGGTCCGCAAGTGCCCCGTAGTGGTCCGCGACTGCCACAAGTAAATTATTGCGACATTTCTAACATACAACTCAGAACGAAGAGAACACAGTCAGTAGAAGCCTAATCTATTAAAGAGTAGCATAATCTATTAAGAAGGTCATGGATCGGTGGCTTAAGACAGGGACAATTACATTTTTTTTTTATGAGAATGCCTCTGTCACTACCGCCGTGGAGCTGCATTCAAACAGCAATTTTTTTCTCCCGCTGCGGAGACAGCAAGATGATAACTTTATTCTGTGTTGTGTGACGTTGGATAATGACGACTCATAATTATGAAAAGTTGACTACTAGGATGGCTATATTAATGCCAGTCGGCTAGCCTACGGTTGGTAGTGAATTACTGCGGTCGCGTGGTCGGTATGCGCATGGTTGTGTTTATTGGTGTTTAGTGATACATTGGCTTGTCTGAGTGTGTGATGGGAGTATGAGGCTGTGAGCGAACTATCGTTTGTAACTTAACCAAGTCACGCATGGAGCAGGGTTCCAGATGCTTTGCCTAGCGCATTGTCATATATATAACTAGCCTACCGATAAAAAAGGAGTTCCCACCCGCGAAAATCATGTGCCGTTAACCAGGGCCGGATTAAGAATGTTCTGTGCCCTGGGCAACAAGGCTCAAGGCTACACTGTTGCATGTAATTTTAAAGTCAAGATCATGTTTATTGTATCACAATTCAACATTTAATGTTGATCACTTCACTACTATATATCCTTATTATTTTACTTAAACAAATGGACCTTACAACTGGCCTCCCTTAAAGACTGAACTCATGACTACACAAACAATTATGAGGCCTAATGACCTATCTTTACTTTTAAAACTTCTCACATTAGCACTCCCTCTTAACTGCTTCTCCATCTTGCTGCACTGCTTCTCCCCATAGGACGCTCTCCTCCAGCCGCAGCGCTTCAAGACACGTGAGTCTCGCTCGCAGTGTCCGCGGCGTAGAGCTGGCAAGCCCCAAGCGGCATTTGTGCAGGCAGCTACTAGACTACACAAACAGTTTTTGACGTGATTTAACATCATATTTTGATCGAACGAGTTGCCATAAAGTGCTCCCATTAAGGAAAGTAAGGACTGCGTTCATAACGTGATATAACATTTTAGTTGACGTTGCAGGGCCCCTTAGTTGTCATGTGCCCCTGGACAAGTGCCCAGTTGTCCTAATGGTTAATCCGGCCTTGCCGCTAACAATTGTCTGGTGCCAGGTCTGGGTAGGAGGCCTGTTGTTCCGGGGATATACTATTTAGTAAGATGGTCCGCGAGTTTTTTTTTATTGGCTAAGTGGTCCTTGGTCTGAAAAAGTTTGAGAAACACTGCTCTAGATCAATTTGGCACGCAAAACAGAGCCTTTCAGCAAAACTGGTTTCAGAGCTTTATTGAATGGTGGGGTCAAGAACTGGAAAAAGGCACTGAGCATGTTTCACAAGCATGAGAACACACAATGCCATAAAGACAGTGTTGTCTGCTATAAGGCAAGCAAGTCAAAAGTTAGTGTTGCACAACAAATAGAGACTGCAAGTGTTAAGGAAATTACTGAGAGAAAAGAGTACTCGAGACGGATTGCAGAAGTGACTCGTATGCTAGGGAAACAGGGAATTCCATTTAGGGGTCATGATGAATCTCTTGAAAGCAACAAGAGGGAATTTCTTGGAGTGTATGGAGCTCCTGAAAATGTTTGACCCTTTCTTGCAAAGCTACACTCCTCCAGCAAACACCACTTATCTCTCTTGTCGCAGTCAGAATGAAATGATACAGTGTTGTTCAGAAGAAATAACTGCAGCTGTTGTTAGAGAGATGAGGGAGTCAAAGATGTATGCCCTTATGGCTAACGAGGCCAGAGATGGAAAGACTGAACTGCTGGCCTTCTGTGTCAGATATGTTTCACAGGGTGCTGTTAGGGAAAGGCTGCTATCCCCTACAGAACTGACTCACTTTGATCCTGTCTCAATAACCACTGCAATTGAGGATCAATGAGTTGCTCATGGTATTGAGGACCTGAAATGTGTAGCTCCGACTTACGATGGGGCAGCTGTAATGAACGGGCCAGTGGGGGGTGTACAGGCCCATTTTCACAAGAAGCACCCAGAGGCTGTGTATGTTCATTGTTCTGCACACAAACTAAACTTAGTTTTGTGTCACACATGTAGAGCGATTTCTGAGGCCAAAGATTTGTTTTGACATACTGGAAAACATTTACACCTTTTTCAATATCTCTCTTGTGAACCACAGAAAATGTCTTGACACTCAAAGAGAGCTAGGATTGCAGCCAAGTGAACTTGTCCAGTTGTCAAACACACAATGGGCATGTCAACTTCGGTCAGTGAATGCAGTGCTTCACAACTTCCCTGCCATCATTGAATCCCTCACTGCCATCAACAAATCCCTCGCAGTGGGGATGTACGAAAGACTCCATTAATAATGACGTTGCCTAGCAACGCGTGCAGCTCCCTCAGTTAAGATTGGGGGACGGCCCAGTGTTCTGAAAGCCCGATATTCCGAAATCTCAATAGTCCCCTTGGCATAATTTAGTAATATTTTAAGTGGCACAAAACACACACAGCATTTAGTTTGCGCAGCGGAGCGCAGACGCTCACCGGGCTATCACGCATATCACTTTTCCTAGGCAATATTTGTTAATTTAGCCTACTCTGGTTTTGAATATGGGGTAGTACCACTCGTGCCAAGGAAATCACCGGCAGATTGTCGCAGGACATTACGCAGATGTTGTCAAGCACTGACAAAGCATGCATGCGTTGGCTATCATAAAAGTATTTTTTTTATCATTGCGATGCAAATGCCATAATATTCTGAATTAAAGTTCATGCTTGTGAAATAAATGCATTTATATGTTTATGATTGTGTGATCAATTCATTGGGATGTGCATGTGGGCTGAAGTGGTTCACGTTGCTGTGCTCATAATTTCGGAACAGCGGGCTGTCGGAATAATGGGCTTTCGGAACATTGCCATGGAACCTTAAGATTGACAGTTAGATAACGAAAAGTTTCGTTCGTAGCCAATTCAGTTTAAGTAGTTAAAACATACCGAGTGCCTCGTAAGTTAGAGTTTTCCAATCATCATTGTTTCTATATGTATGTGACGCATTGTGTGCGTACCTGATAAAAGTAAGTGTCTTTCATGAAGTTACTGTGATAGTGTTTGTAGTGGGCTTCACATTGCTATTAGTAGCGATTAGCATGCTAAGCGCAGATTTAGTATGTTCTCTTATATTGATTGATGTAATAAGGATGAGTTCATACTGTTTAATATAATACGAATGAGATCTATGTTGCTTAGTGTAATGTCCACTATGATATGTGTCTAAATAATATTGGTTATGTGTAATTGTTATAGTGTAGCAATCATGCATGTTGATGTAATCCAGTGCAGTGCTGATTGGTCCCTATTCCCATTGCAGACCACACCCAATTGTATCATCTCATGCATTGTCATGTAATGAAATTGATGATAGCACATTAAAAGGAAGAAGAAGAGTGCTGTGGTTATCGTGAGTGTTCTCACAGACACTGCCCGAGCAATACTACCAAGCAACCTACAACCAGAAATATACAGTCTGTTAACCTCAATAACAGGGGGTGAAGGCAAAACTCTGCCAATTCTCAACAGTCTATATGCTGTTTCTTTTCCAGTCTCTCCTCTCTGTAACAGCATGCTTACATCGCTATCTGCAAAAAGATAACATTGACCTTTGCCAAGCAGTGGCATACAAAAATGCAGTCACTGATTCTCTTAAAGAGAAGCGCAGTGATGCCACTGCTGCTGATCAGTAGTTGGTAGTATTGCTCGGGCAGTGTCTGTAAGAACACACGCGATTACCACAGCACTCTTCTTCTTCCTTTTAATGTGCTATCATCAATATGTGAAGCAAATGATATTCCAATCCATGACGCATCTACACAGAGGCGGAAGACAAAGCGTCTGGAGGACTTTGTGGTTGAGTCGTCTTGTGGGGCGCGCAGTGAGGTTAGTGCCAGTTCAGATTCAGTGGACCTAAAACAAAAACTTCTATATCCTTGTCTCGACAGAATGGGAAAAAGACTCTCAGACGTTAGTGAAGATTTGCTAAATGGGGTTCAAGCGTGCAGTCCAGCATCAGACAAATTCTTGACTGAGCCACATTTTTCCGCACTTGCAATTCACTACCATATAGAGCTGAACTCTGAGGAGGTGTCTGTGGCGAAAAACTACATAAAGCGCAAGAGTGAAAGACATGTCATGCCTATTAAAGCTGCTTGATGCAGACATATTCCCTTTCCTTACAGCTACCATTCAGGCTGCGCTCACCGTCCCAGTCAGCAGCTGTAGCTGTGAGCGTTCCTTTAGTGCAGTGCGCCGTGTCCACACGTGGCTGCGAAGTACCATGGAACACATGAGGCTTAATCACCTGGCAGTGATGTCTTTTGAAAAGGAGGTACTAGAGAAGGTGAATACTAAACAGTTGATAGATAGATTTGCTACTATGAAGGTCAGGCGACACAGTTTAGTTGTCCCAAAGTAGTGAACTAGTGCACTGATCCTCCATTGGGGTTTTGACATTGAGATACTAGTGTTCTTCTTAAGTGTGTGTTTGCTTGTCTTCGTGTGTGTGTGTATTTGTGGGGGTGACTGTCCTAACACAGTCAAACATCAAGCAAGTGCAACACAAGATAAAGCAAGACAGCAAATAAGTTACTGAATAGTCCAGCAGAAAGTAGCCCCATACCTGGCGGCTCCAGAAACTCCATAGTGTTACTGTTACGTCCAGTCCTGTATACTAGAGTTAAGTTGGCTGATATAGATCGTTTATTCTTATGTTCTGTGTTGTGATTGTTTACTCATCTCTCTTCTCAGACTCCTCACTCCCTGCCTTGTGTGTGCTCCACCTTGTTTATTGTCTGCCCCTCCCCGATTGTTTGCACCTGTTCCTCATCACCTAGTATTTAGTCTGTGTGTTCCTGTGTCTTGTTGCCAGTTCGTCTTTGTTTCCCCCGTGTCTCAAGAGTTCCAGCGATTTGCCATGTTCTCCAAAGTTCTAGCGATAACGACCCTTGCCTGTATAATCGACTCCGTGTTTGCCTTCTCCTTGCCGGTACCTTTGCCTCCACAACCGCCTACCTGGATAACGACCCTGGACGGTTTACTCGACTCCGTGATTGCCGGTACCTCTGCCTCTACAAACTACTACCTGTGTGACGACCCTGGACTGGATAAACGACGATGCCCATCCCTGATTGGATTTGTTTGTATTTGGACTTACCGTGTACCAAACCCATTCAGTAAAAGTTGTTATTCTGCATCTGTTTCTGAGTCGAGCATTTGGATCCTACATTTCCACGTACATTACAGTTACTTTAAATTAATTTAATTTTAGCCCAACGATGTTAACCATGCGGTCTTCATGTTCACCATCGATTTAAAATGGCAAATAGATCTAAGTGTCTTGGCTGTGTTACAAATGGTTTAACGTTGCATTTTGTTGGTGTTTTAATATAACTAATTTCAGACAAACTATTGTAGTAGGCTACCATGGTAGAACCAATGGATACAAAAAAAGAGATCCCATGCACCTCAAAAATGAATTGATAGTTACCGGGAGAGATGGCCATGCCTCCGTTCTTCCAGACTTCCCCACCATGCTTTCTGCAGTGTGCAATGTCAATATTGACATCAGTCACCAAGGAGCGACAGGTAATGAACACAGTATGATGCGTATTTTATCAGAGAATCATGGGCCTACATGTCAAGTGTGAACATGTCTGATGTTCTCAAGTTCATGCTCGAAGTCCGCGACAGCCTTCTACAATGTCCACACATAGGCTTACGCACAGCTGTTGTCATGTGTAATAGGATATATGATTCTATTAATAATAGGCTAATGATAATAGCCTAATAAAACTCTGACTAGATTTTAATTAAATTATAAAGAAGCGAACACAGCGCCATCATTTGGTCTTAGCAGTTGTCTAGTCCTGGTATCACATCATGTCATTGGGCTTGCATTCAAACGTCAGACTTGGGGAGAAAAAAAACCGTGATGAAACATGACACCCGACAGGTATGAGTGGTGTTAAATATGTTAATTAAAAAGGGGAAAAATACAACATGACCATTGTTTGAGAAGGTCCTAAGTAGCCTAGAGTGAAATGGGTATGATGGCAACAGGAGGAGGAAAACTTTTTGCAAGCCTTTCTTCTGTCGTGTCCTTGTCATTTTTGACTGAAAGAGTCTTCAGGTTTGGTGACAAAAAACAAGACAAAGTACACTGCCAGCCTTAGCACAGATGTCAGCCTATTGGGACTAAGTGGATAGTTAAGTGTGTTACCAGCTTGCTGTGTATATTGTGTGACGTGCCTTTTGATTGCTGTGCGCTTAAAATGTATGATGCTCGTGTGTTCACTATTTCACTGTGTGATCTTCCATTTACGTGCACTGTGTGAATCGCATAGAACACTATCCCTACACCGACTTCCCATTAGGACTAGCAAATTACTAAATCACTTTCACCTGGACTCATTACCTGGACAATTACGTATCAACGGGATCGAGGGGTAAAGTGGAGGAACTACAAAAGGACGGAGCTACAAACATACTGGGTGCCCGGCGGGGACCAGGAGACGGGTCAACCGAACGAACGAAAACGAACGGAGGAAACGGACTGCCACGGAGAGAAGCAGCGCAGCGCAGCGCACGCCATCGTACCGGAGAACTCCGGTTGATGGCTGCTCAATGCTCATTACTCCCTGAGCTGAGGGACGTAAGCCTTTTATCTTTGTATGTTTCATGTATACTGTATTCGTGGCCTGAGGAGTGTTGATCCCTTGCCTGTTTACCCGAGGACTGCTGGTTCCGGAATGGAAGAAAACTCCACTGACGAACAATGGAAACCAAGCGAAGCCACCGACGTGAATGACTCAACGTTCACCATATCCAACATAAAGGGAAGTAGGATTACCATCTATATACTGTGCCCTGTAGTGTTTTGTTTATTGGACCGACTGTACCTTGATTACGGCTTCTGTGGTGAACGTGTCCACCAGGTTGGGGAGGCCGCGACTGACGTCACTGGGGATCCCCGGGGAATCCCAACAAAGTGAGGGTGCAGCAGCCGCGACGTTACATTGACCAAGCTTCACCGAACAGACCACGGCTGGATTTACCGCGATTGGTCTATTGTCAACCGAGGGCTGGTGACTGGACTATCTGGTGGAGATGGCTTGGATTTTAAGATGCTTTTAACCCTTAAATTATAGTCCACGTTTTTATACAAAATAAAGTATATTTTTATACAGCTCCCTTGTGGTACTTCTGTGTCCTGGGCATTCCGAAAATCTAAGGAGACGGCCTTACGGCTGACACAGAGATGCTTAGCTCCCTTGTCACCAGAAATGTTAAGAGCTTCAGTGACACATTGCTAAGAAAGGCCAAGTCTGCCACCTATGCAGCCAACGTCATTGGTTCCGGCAACATGCAAGAATCATAAATCATGCAGCACGACAGCAGCTGCTGCCATTCAGAAAAGCAACAACATGGTCTGCCCGTGTGCCGGCTTACCGCCACAGAACGCGCCAAACAATTCCATGCAGAGACCTATGTCTCAGGTGACCTTCTGTTTTATAAATAATGTCAACACAGTATTGATTGCAAGAGGGTGGACACTTGTATAGATCACCTCAAATCCCACAAGCATGAATGATGTAAACAACAAGCCGTAGCCAGGGAAGACTCGGCCAAGGCCAAGCAGCAGGTCACGCTTGACAGTCTACCTAGCAGTACTGCGTCCAAGGGAATGTGTGAGGACTTCATCCTTGATTACCTGAAAATGTGCACTATGTCGGACATACCACTTGAGAAGATTGCCAAAATGAAGCCATTCATGGTCAAGCACTGCAAGTAGGGGGTGCACTACCCCAGGCTAACACCCTGAGGCAGACATACAGACCAAGGCTGTTTGAGGGACATTTCAACGGCCTGAAATCCCTAGTGAAGGATAAACCTCGCCGATGAGACAACTGACATCCGTGATCACAGTATCCTCAATGTTGTCGCTGGCATTCGAGCGTTGAAGTCAAGTTTCACAACATCATTGCTTTTGTCTCCGACTCTGCAGCATATTGCAAGAAGACGCATAGAGATGTTCTCACACCGGTGTTCTCAAAGTCTGTGCATGTTGGCACATATCCTCAACCTGGCTGGGGAACGCTTCACACACTGCTACCCTGGTCACGATGGTGAAATCATCGTTCTTCAAGAAGCCTGGAAGGAAGAGTCGGTACTTGGCCTACCTGGCTGAGTTCTTGCCGTCTGAACAGGTCAAGCTTCCACCAGTGCCTGTTTCAACCAGGTGGAATTCCTGGTTTGCTGCAGTGATATACCGGGCTGCACAGATACACCTGTATCACGGCTTTTTCAGTGGTATGTATAATGTACCTCAGTGAAAAATATAATTCATTGTATTGTTACACAATGTCAATTATGCAATCCTTGTCCTGAGCAATACTTTCTATAACTTACTGTCAGTGTCAGTGTTGTGTCCTTTAGCTGAGGAGAGCCAGGGCATAGCACTCAAAAGGATCGTGGAACTATGTGGTCACAAGGAGATCTACCCAGAGATCCTGTTGCAGGTGCACTTCATCACGGAGAACTGTCCCAGACACGTCACAAATCTGACTTCTCTAGAGGCCACCCACGACCCCTTGGCCTGCACTGTTTACAACACCATGGAGGATCTGAGGGCCTACTTGAAGGCAGGCACCACTACAAACTCTTTTGTCCCAGAGTCAGACAGACTGTTGGGAAAGCTGAAGGGCCAGGAGAAGACCAAGGTAATGAAGGCCCTTTAAGAAGCTGGTGAAGCACTTTGATGACTACCCAGCCAAGGCTTTCTACAAGGCAGCGAGAGTGTTTGACCCCCGTCAACTGCCAGCCCTCTCACACAGCATCATTGATCTCGATGCCATCCCTGGACTCAAGAACCCCTCCCAGGATTTGAGAGATGAGTTTGCGATCTATGCCCAGTACAAGCAGGAAGACATTCCAGACCCTCTTGTCTGCTTTCTGGGGTGGTCTGCAGCAGAGGTTTCCAGGTCTGGCTGCTGTGGCACAAGATGCCATTTGGATGCCTGTTGATGCCAGTGTGGACGTGGAGAGGTCCTTCTCCCAGTACAAGCACCTCATGGATGACAGAAGAGAGGGCCTCACTGAGGCAAACACAAAGCAGCTATTGATGCTGTACTACACTACTATGGAGACATTAGGGACTTTAAGCAGCGACGGTTGAAAGGACGGCTACGGTGTTCGAGAAAACAAAAATCCACTCTGCGCACGCAAGATTCTATCTTGACATTTCCTGCCGTTGGTTGTAGCCCAACTGTCTACTACGGGAGAGCGACTGGTTTGATGTACTCAGTAATTTATACGTTTTTATCGTATTTGACACTGTCATTTAGTTTATATTCGATTCTACCGTTAGTAGCTTTATGGATTATTACTATATTTGTTAAAGATACCCGCTAATTTGACCGATTTTTCTGTTTGTTCATAGACATGTCATCCGTTGCCAGCACCCAAGATGCTAGACCACAGTAAGTAACGTTAACATTAGTTAGCCAGGCTAACGTTGTAGCTAACAAATAGGCTATTCTCAATGGTTTTGATTAGAATTATTTAACAAGACAGGTATATTAACCCTCTACTCACCATAGCGCCCGAAACCGGAAACTGGGTATGCTGTCATTGACTTTTCTGAAGTATTTTTAGCTATTTCATCGCTACACCTCACTACTGACAGATCACCTGAGGAGAAACAGTTGTTTTATAGTTATGGCTAGTAATCCTAAACGCCCGGGTCTATTATCACTGGATGAGACAGTTTTTTTTATTTAAATAGATCTTAAACCCATGACACTTGTATTTGCAGAGATATATAATACTTAATTATTTGTCTTTTGTGTGACGTTCAATAAAGCTAAGTTTAACGTTACCTCACTCATAGAAATGACAGTAAGCTAGCTACCTTGTCTAAGGAAAACGTTAGTCTGAGGAGTTGGTTGATAGCGAGCTATTGAATGCATCAGGGTCATCACTAACTAAACTGATTTGATTTAGATATATAACGTATCTATACGTATGTATAGAAAAAAACTGACTTCATTCAATGAAATGAAACAATCCATGAAAATGTAAAAACATTTTTGCTGTGGCAGCAGAGAGGAGTGAGGACATGGAGGAGGAGAGGAATAGTCAGAGGCCTGATGAGCGCAGGGAAACTTCTGTAGGACAGGGGAGAGGCGGAAGACGTGGAAGCGGCAGAGGAAGAATGAGGGGGAGAGGGCGAGGGCAGATCGTTAGCGCAGCAGAGTGCCAACGAGTCATTTCCTTGGGTTAGAGATGTATTTGATCCTACCCTTACTCTATACTCTAGTGAGTCAGGGCCTCAGACCACCTTCACAGGGGTGTTGGAGATTTTTATGCAGATGGTAGGGCTTGTCTTTTTTAGTCATTTGTAATTTAGTAATTTTTTTAGAACTATGGTTCTTCGAGTGCATCCTGGTGCGATACATTTGTAGAGGAGATGAAGGTGTTTGTAGGAAAAAACATCCTAATGGGTATACATCGTTTACCGTCTTATCTGGACAACTGGTCATCCGATCCAGCCTTACGTGTGTCCTATGTGGCAGACACCATGCCTCGAAAAAGGTATGAGGAGTTGTGCAGATACCTGCACTGTTCAAATCCAGGGAGGGCAGACTCTGGTGACAAGCTTAAAAAAGTCAGACCTTTTATATGTGTCCTTCAGGAGACCTTCCCAAAACTTCTTCGGCCATGGAAAAATCTCTCGGTAGATGAGGCCATGATTAAATTTGACGGCAGGTTACTGTGGAAACATAGACTGACGATGTCATACTCATAATTCTAGTCAGAATATGAGTCTGATACTGCTCCATTGGGCTGTGATTATGGGGCGTGTTTCAACCGAACCAGGAAAAAAATGCCTCTTCGCTCAATTGGATCAACGTAGTTGTCATCAGGGCCAGCTGATAAATACAATTTTTACCGAATCCCGTAGGAAGGACGGCAAAAACATATTTTCGATCGACAAATGCCTTGATCGCGTTTCTCTGTTCCTCTTTCAAAATGAATGCGCTCTCGATGTCTTCTAAAACATCTCTATCAACACATATCTCAGCTCTCCAGCGGCAGCCATGTTTGTTGATCATCTGTCCATCATTGTATAAAGCCCGCCCTGACAATTTGATTGGTCTGATACGTTTTTGATCGGGCATAATTTCTCCCCAACGGAGCGATGCCAGACCGAACTTCCCGACCTAAAATTTTGTGGGCTAAATTCGTCTGGCATCCAGGCTAGTGGAAACAGTAACCGCCTAAGAAACCTGTCAGGTGGGGTATTAAGATCTGGTGTCTCTGTGACTCCCTGACAGGATACTGTTTAGCATTTAACGTATATACAGGCAGAGAGGGGGACGTGGTGGCAGATGGTTTGGGATACAGGGTTGTGATGGGTTTAATGTCAGACTACCTGTACAAAAACCACCACTTATATGCGGATAATTTTTTTTCTTCAATTCCGTTAGTGAAAAACCTACTAAGGGCCAGTACTTATTACTGTGGGACCATAAGACCCAACAGAAAGTTTTCCCCCAAAGACATCATGACTAGAAGATTGATGCGTGGAGATATAACCTGAAACAGTCAGCTGAATGTTTGTAGATGGAGGGACAAAAGAGATGTCTGTTTTATATCCTCCTGTGGTGGTTCTAAGGATATTTTGAAGCATGCATCTAAATTCACGCCAGATGAGTTTATCACTGTCCCTGAGCTTGTGCTAAATTATAATGCCAACATGGGGGGTGTGGACCACATGGATCAGCTAAGTACTATAATGTAGGAAGAACAGGGAAGAAGTGGTGGAAGTATTTGTTTTGGGGGATGTTGAATATCGCCCTGGTGAATGCCTATATTGTGTGGTTAACTGTTCAGAGGCCTCTGGCCCAAAAGTAGAAGACAGTTTTCGTTGAAATCGTATAAAATGAAACTAGTTCATGAGTAGTGTGATGGTTACAGCAGTAGGAAGTCAAGAGCTAAGGGGCAGTCGGCCACTGCTGTGGAAAGGGTAGTAACTCCTAACCTGAAAGCAGGTCACTCCCTTGTTAAGTTTGATGGGCGTAAAAAAGGCTGTGTGGTTTGTATTAGGAATGGCCGTAGAGCACAATCTGGGAGGTGTGTGGAGACTTAATTTGGGTGCTCCACATGCTGTGTGTCGCTCTGTAGAACAGATTCTTGCTTCCATGAATTTCACAGAATGTTTTAGCACACAGTGTGCATGTACCTCTCTCGGTTCCTCTATCTCTCTCGATCCACCTGTTTTATATCTCTGGAAACTTTGTGTCTCTTTTACAAGTGTTTGTGTGCAGGTTATATAGGTTGTCTGCTCTCTTCTCCAGGCAGTGTGCCGATTGCAAGCAGTGTGTGTCGCACTGTGAAGGAGTGCTATTACAGGTCCCGGATGTGGCATGCAGCTGTCCTGATCCACCTGTAGAGAGTGTGGTCTGTGTGTTTAGGTAATTTGTGTGTGTGCAGGTTGTCTGCTCTCTTCCATATAAAATACATACGTAGTGTGCATAGGGTATGTTTTGCTTGTTCTCTTTTACCTTCTGTGAGGTGCATTGTGTTAACTCCTGGTATGAAATGCACCGTACAAATAAAGCTTTAAAGATTTACCTAAATGTATCTCCTTATCTGTTTATCAAATACAGTAAAAAATAGATGAACCTCTCCCTATCGGTTTATCACATTGATGTCTACTAACAAAATGTTCTCTCTCTTATAGCCTGACCCAAAATGCTGATAGATGTGTAAACATCGCTACTGTCTACATTTACCTCTCGTTTCCGCCCCCCCCACCCAGCGGACCTCAAGCAGATGGGTCCCCCCTTACATGCCGCGGTTCTGCTTAAGGTTTCTCCCTGATTAACAGGGAGTTTTTCTTGTCGCCATTGTGCTTGCTCTAAGGCAGAGGTCTTCAACCGGGGGTCCGCGACCCCCAGGGGGTCCGTGGAGGTACTGCAGGGGGTCCGCCAAATTATTTCATCTGAAGCATTTTTTCCCTCTTCCAAAAATTAAAAACGTCCAATAGGCCTACATAAACATAAACAGAACGTAAAAATTGCTTTCTATTCGTTAAAAATCATACATAGGCTACCCATGGGTCACCATGGCAACATATGCACTTTTAGCTACGTTTAGCTATCTGGTGCCAAAACACGTTACCTGCTTTAATCGTTTTGTAATTTCTCGGAACAAAAGCTCCACGTCAGACACCACTGATGGCGGTTCAGATGACCTACATTCAGAGGATGCCAACACCCCTTCCACGAACAGCCAAAAGCCAAACGGGAGAAGACACGTAAATATTCAGATAATTATCTGAAGTTTGCCTTGACCGATGGTGACGAATTACCAGTGTAACCACTACGTGGTTTGCCCTCCCGTGCTATCAAACGAAACTATAAAACCATCAAAGCTGCAACGAGACTTAAAGACAACCCATGCTCACTTGAAATCATTTTGAATTACCTGTTTAAAATCTTTTGAGGGCCAGCAGACATTGATGAGACAATCAACCAAAGTGTGCGAGCTAACTTTAAAAGCCTCTTATCAAGTTGCATTACGTGTCGCTCAGACCAAACAGCCATACATAATTGCGGAAAGTTTAATATTGCCAGCAGCTATATGTGCAAAACAATGTTTGGGAAGGATGAGTACGTAAAAAAACTGAAAAGCATCCCAATGCTATTGATGAATTGGCAGCTGATGTGAGGGCACTACTAGTCCCAAAACTCCCAAAGGCAGATTATTTTGCACTACAATTTGTTGAATCCACCGATGTGTCAAACGACGCTCAGCTTTTAGCTTTTGTGATTTGTCGACCAAAATGAGATGCAGGAGGAATATCTATTCTGTAAGCAGCTGCCTGGACGTAAAACAAGTTCAGAGATTTTCAAAGTGATAGAACATTTTTTTCCGTGAACATGATATACCCTGGCCAAAATGTGTCGCGATGTGCACAGGCGGTGCAAGAGCCATGTATGACGCACTGCATGCTTCATAGGGAGAATCTTGTTGCCAAAGACATGAGTGATGAATTCTCAAACGTCAGATCTCTCACTAGGTATGAGATATTTCATCCATACTTAAGCTTCTCAAGCTACTCAATTCTTTGTCCCTCCCTAATTGAATACAGAGTGATGGCTAACTGTAAGGGAGAAAAAATGTCAATAATAAACAGAATAAATTTAAACGAGTTGTGTGTCACAGATGATTTGCAATTATGTTCAAACATGTGTAGGGGAGTGTGTGTGTGTGTGTGTGTGTGACTGACACTTAGTTCCAAATAAAATATATGAATATCAGGCCCAAATTTGGGGCGGCGGGGGTGGGGGTCCCTGCTCAGTGTCTCTCTCAGCCAAGGGGTCCTTGGGCTGAAAAAGGTTGAAGACCCCTGCTCTAAGGGGGTTCAGGCACTGGGCTCTGTAAAGCGCCTTCAGACAATTTAATTGTTTTGGCGCTATAGAAATAAAATTGAATTGTTCGCTCTCTCTCTCACACACACACACAATAATAATACATTCTGTTTGTTTGCTAGCATTGGAAATTCGTTTTCCAATCTAGTGCCCCCATGGAGTGGACAGAGAGGCACGACATTATTCTCGATAGATAAATTCTTGTTTCGGAGCCCTTCAGATTCAAGAAGGGGAGTGTGGACAAGGGGAAGGCCTGGTCCACTATTGCAGACGCCCTAAATAGTTCCCTGGACCTACTATTTAAAGTTTCTCAAAGGTCTGTGAGGGAGAGGTTTTCCCTGATCGAGGAAAAATAGAAGAAGAAGAATAATAAAGATGAGGAGTAGTGGGTAGATACATTAATTGAGGAGATAACAGAGAAGGAGAAGGCAGCCGAAGAAACGAGAGGATGGAATGACAACAGAGGGAAGATAGAGGCAGACAGGGCCAAAGCAGAGGAGGCTAGGAAGAGGGCCATGGAGGCAGGGTTCATACACATTTTGACCAATGGATTTCCATGACTTTAAACCAAATTTCCATGACCAAACATTTTGTGAAATCTCGGTTTATACGTGAAAGTGATAAAATGTTGTAATTAAACTAACAATGAGAATTCCAAAGCATACTGTATACAAAAATATAAACTTAGTGCATTTTGTTAGCATTTGAAGGGAGCGTGCCTATGTTCCCACATTTCTAAGAGCTTTTTCAAAATTAGGTCTTATGTTCCCACAGCTCTGTGTTCCCACATTTCTAATATTCATTACAAAATTAGGCCCTATGCTATGTTCCTAGATTTCTACCCCTGCCTGGTAGTTAAGGGTTCACCATTCCGTAGCTGGCGATTTGAAGGAGCTAGCTAGCTTCCAAACTCTAACCCTAACCTTAACCCTAGAACATAGGGCTGTGGAAACATCGGACAAATTTTTTAAATAAATCTGGGAACATAGGTCTGTGGGAACATAGGGCCTAATTTTCAAAATTGACAGTGAAAAAAAAATCCTTAGAAATGTGGGAACATAGGGCTGACCCCCATTTGAATATTCTTCCATAGGCCATTGGGCGTGTACACAAATCCCAAATCTTCAAAAAATAATTTTGAGAAAATGAGGCAGAACACCATCACAAATGTTTTATATGTTAAGAACAAATATCTAATCTTTCCAAAACAGTTAGTTGTATGTTGGTAGATGCTGTATTTTTTTTTTACTATAGCATGCCAAAAATGGGGTTTCATCCATTTTCAAGCTTTAATATCTTCCAAACCATTCATCACATAGGGACAGTTTTTTATACAGAGCATACATAGGAAGGTCTGTGTATAATATCAAGTATCTAGCTTTAACATTGAGCTTTCCACAGGCCTTCAAAGATGCTGACACAGAGCGTAGAGTAAAATTTCCGTGGAAATTCAAGCACCCCGAATACTATGATTATAGGGATGCACCGATACCAGTATCGGTGCCGATACTTCGTTAAAATACTCATACTCGTTTTTGAATTGCCGATACCAAGCACCTATGCCACTCATCAGTATTTCACTGCATCAAACTGGCCCGGGCTATGCTGACACAAAATGTGATTTATTGTCCTACCACTCTCTGCCAGACTAGTAAGTAGCTTATTTGCCGTCTTGTGTTGCATTTGCTTGAAGTTTGACTGTGTTAGGAAAGTTTGTCATAGTGTCAAAGTATTTCAGTATACAGGTTTCGCTAAATGTAGCTGCTAGCATCTCGTTAGCGATTAGCAATTCCGTTGTGCTGCCTTAACGGCGATTTGGGCTCATTTTAAGATAAATGACGACGACAAGAGTAAGGCACAGTGTAAGATCTGCACTGCTACGGTGTCGAGGGGCGGAAAGGAAAGTTCTTTGTTTAACACAAGCAATTTGATTAAACATCTGAAGACGCACCATAGTGCTAAGTACACAGAGTTCACTGATGCTAGTGGCGCAAGACCGAAGCAACCAATCTTAACTGACGTCTTGCAAAAGAAAAAAAACGCGCACGCACACACAGAGAGAGAGGTAGAGAGAAAGACTGTGCCACATATGTTAAGTGATTGTTTGTGTACTTGAGCAGGAGATTCTTCTGATCCTTTTGTAACTGAAATGTGCTCTTGTGCTAATCCAGTAATAGTTCTGTTCACTTTTTGTTAAGCAGACTGTGTTGTTAACTATGCAGCAAATTTAATTGCCTTTATCTGGTTATATTTGCATTTTGTCTAATGTGATGATATTGTCTGTTTGAAGGCTTTTTTAGTGTGTTAAGACCAGAACGCATTTTTTTGTGACAAAACTATTGGGAATAGAGAGCTAAGATTTGGGACTATACCTATTAAGAAGTGTATGAACACCCTGAATTTTTTCAGCCATATCTGAAATGGTCGAGTGGGGAGATTTTCCTAAATTTTGACGTTTGGCATGGAATGACTCAATTGTGTTGCAATCTGGCTATCGGGGAACATTTTATATAACATAACCATTTTAAAATTCCATGACTTTTCCAGGTTTTTCATGACCGTACGGACCCTGTGGAGAGGATGGGCCAGACAAAAAGGAGGCTGAGTGAGGATGGAGAGGAGTTCAGCAAGCGTAGGAGAAGTGGTAATATCAATAGCTAGGCTACACTACGACAATGCCGAAGAGAAAGTCAGCATTCACCAAAGATTTGCAAAGGGCTTACCCCTTCCTCCGCAAAGTCCAGGGCGATGATTATGCAGCGTTCTGCACACACTGCAAAACCTCATTTTCTGTAAGCCATGGTGGTAGCGCAGATGTGAAAGATCATGTGAAAACAGCCAAAACATAAAAGGTGGGTAGAGGCAGGGGCTAGCAGCGTGACCACCTATTTTAGCAATGTTAGCGCTGGAAGTGGTGAGCTCAAGCGGGCTGCTGAGGAGGGGACGTTTGCCTATCACCTGGTAAACCACAATCAAAGCTTCAGGTCCATGGACTGCACCGCGGGTCTAATCAGAACATTTATGATGAGCGCTTCACTTATGCAAAAACCAAGGCTGAAGCCATCGTGACTAATGTCATCGCACCCCATGCCATGGATCTGGTAAAGGCCGACCTGGAGGTAGTTCAGCACGTCTCTGTGGCTGTTGATGCGTCCAACCACAAGGCTGTGAAGCTAATTCCAATTGTGATCCGATACTTCAAGGATACTGAGGGGGTACAGGTGAAAATCCTGGAGTTCACATCCATTCCAGGTGAGACGTCTGATATTTTAGTTCAAGAAATCAGTCGCAGCCTCCGATCGTTCAATTTGATGGACAAGGTAGTTGGGTTTTGTGCTGACAACAGACCAACACCTCATGGACAAGGACAACCCATCACACATTGAGCAAGAGGAGTAGTAGGCCCCTGAAACCCCCCTCTGACTCTCTCTATCACATGTCGGGCCAGCCAGTCACCCAGCATAACCAAACACATACCACAATTTTGGCCGGTAAAAAATATGATTGGCTGGTAATTTTTTTCATCTACCAGCCATGTTTGCTGGTAAGCCAAAAAGTTAATTTCAAGCCCTGCATATAACTATAAGGTTAGCTTTTTTTTTTTATGGAGTGGCCTAATGAATGTAGACCTCAGACTATTCCAAGACATTCATTAGTGTTTCAATGGAATACTTTGGTATCCATTCTTCATGGAAGATGGCAATGGATAAATATCAACTTCCCACAGAAATTGCAGGTAAACATTTCCTTAGCCAACCTTGGGTAAAGATAGCTCATGTAGGCTCAACACAAAACTCGACAATGTCAGACAAAAGTCAACTCTCTCAACCTGTAAGAAAGTTAACTTACCCTTAAATAACTAAATTATTTTTATATTACTATGATGTATTTTGGGAGCAATGAGACAGTAGTGGTCTGGGGGCAGGAGTGGTCCGGTGTAGGGTTTGATTCTTCTGCCGTGCTATTTCCAAAAGAAACTGCAAGGGTAGAAAGATCAGGGGTTTGAGAGTGTATTGTAATGGTACAATCTAGTCTAATATAAAAGACACTTGCTCTGTATTAATGTTGCAATAAATATTTGTTCTGTAAAACATTATTCTAATCCCATGATGTCAGTGTTAATCTGTTTTTCATCTATAATTTTTACAGCTTTCATGGAAATATTAACAAGGTCAAAGACAGAGCTAGCTATTGGATAGACCTAATGCTAGCTTCAAGGGCACTAGCGATATGTGACACAATCTGAGGCTAATCTGCCATCCGCCATAAATATCACCAAATAAACTCTGATATAGTGCAGCATGATATGGTATTTCGGCAAAATAGTTGAATATAAATCAATATTTACAACAATGTTCTAACATTAAATCAAGGATGGCTTCCTCACAGCTAATGTCCGTTTAGCTAACGTTAGCTACCATCATCGGACAGAGCTAGCAATATTGGATAGACCTGATGCTAGCTTAGGAGCACCTGTCAGTTAAGGATGGGTTTACCACAATCAATGATGGCTTCCTTACACAGCTCACCTTTCGTTTAGCTAACGTTAGCTACCATCAGGGGACAAACAGCTAGCTAGTAACATTCCTATATTAGTTGACCTTACCTTGTATGTGTTTTTTGGCTAGCTCGATGAGTTCGCGCACTTTCTCTGTCTTTCTGCAACGACCTGTTCGTTCGTTCATTTGGTCTGGCCTTATTTGTGTGGAGGATTAGGATAAGCAGTTTTACCTTAAAATAACAGTTTTAAAAAAAATTGGGGCGCTACAATGACTTTTTTAATATGGAGAATCGCCTCCGTGCTGTTGCCATACCAAGGTCTGTAGGCAAATGATTAGGCTATGTAGGTTTGCCTGAAGCCGCCCGGCTTTTACTGTCTGCCGAACTAGTAAGTAGCTTATTTGCCGTCTTGCTCTGTCTTGTGTTGCACTTTCTTGATGTTTGACTGTGTTAGGACAGTTGTTGACTAACTAGTTTGTCATAATGTCAAAGTCAGCACATTTCAAGAGATTTCGTTAGTTTTAGTCGCTAGCATATTGTTAGCGATTAGCAATTGTTCCGTTATGCTACTTTAATGAATTTCAAGATGTGAGATTAATTAGTTAATTTTATGTCTATTGACAGCCCTAAAAAATACACAAAATGTTATTTCAAAAAAAGAATCCAATGCACAGGAGATTTCAGACCATTTAAAGTACCACTTATCAACCATGTACCTAAAGGTGCAATACTCTCAATCCCATTCACATGCCTCTGCTATAAAGTGTGATTCATGGTCTATTCTGCCCACAAATGCAACCAGATCACTCAGTGCATTCCATTCCCGTTCTGAGGTAGTGAGCAGTGTTGCCAGGTCCGCAGTTTTCCTGTGGAATTGGGCTACTTTTGAATTGTTGCCGAGGGTTGAATTTTTTGTCCGCTGGTTCGGGTAGACCTATTGTGCATGCAAATTACATGAATATCTTTAAATAAAAATCCATATTTTAAATGAAATAATTTATTTATACCCAAATCCTACCAAACTGACTCCAGATCAGCACATACACACATGGACATGGGACACGCCTACACACAGACACCTAATGCTCTCAGTCTCCCGCCACTCGATCCCAACTCAGGTCTGGTAGTTAGTGTAGCTAGCTAGCTAGCAACCCTGGGAGAAACATGACACCCGGTAGGTGGGCAAGATACGGGAAAAGAAATACACAAAAGAATGGGAAAGTGAAAACGGAATTAAAGAATGGATAGAACGTGTGGTTGGGGATGATACCAAAGCTTTTTGTCGGTACTGCAAAAGCAAGATTCGCACGCACCACAGTGATCTCCAAAACCACAGCAAAACGGAGAAACACTCAACACACAGCAGCGCATTGTGTCTACTTTTGCTGGTATCAAAAAGGTAGACGGCGGAGATGCCAATTCAATAACAGACGCATTGCTGAATTTTTTGCAAGAATGCAAGCTGTGTCCAAAACGATGCATCGGGCTCGTAAACGATGGGTGCAATACCATGTGCGGCAAGAACCATTCACTTCTCACCAAATTTCGAGAGCACAACCCCAACATCGTGTTTGTGAAATGTGTGTGTCACTCGATTCAGCTGTGCTCCTCATATGCAATGCGTGTGTTGCCGAGAAATGTAGAATACCAGATTTCGCAAACTTATGCGTGGTTTTCACACAGTACTCTCCGCCAGCAAAACTACAAGGAACTCTATGAAACGATTAACGTTGGAGAAGCTCCACTAAAAATCCTCCAACTTTCAGACACAAGGTGGCTAGCTGTCAGTGCGTGCCTGAATCGGGTACTCGACCAGTACGAAGAGCTCAGATTGCACTTCCAGTTGGCAAAAGACAAGGACCGAAGCTACAGTGCGGAGATTGTCTTTCAGATGTACTCCGATCCAGTCAACAAGCTTTACTTACTGTTCCTTCAGCCCCCATGGTCCAAGTGGCAAACCGAGTGAACAAGATGTTTCAGATGGAAAACACAAATCCATGCAGGCTTTTCCACGAACTCATCACGTTCTATCTGAGCCTGCTACGAAGAGTCACAAAAATCAGCACCGTGGTCGTGGACAGAGATCATAGCCTTTGACGGGGCCATTGAAAACAACCAGCTGCCTCTCTCCGCTGTTGATTATGGAATTCGGTTCCAGATGGAGCTGGAGAACGCAAATATACGCGCACCAGCAGCAGAGAACGTCAAACAACGTTGCAAAGAATACCTTGAATTTGCGAAGCAAATGAAACAACGTCTGCCTACCAACATGCAGCAACTCCAGTCTCTCGGGGCCTTGAGTCCATCTACGGTGCTCAGTGTTCAGAAAAAAACCCAGCTAGCATCTCTGTCATTTCTCCACCTGTACACAGGAAACCTCGGCAAGCTTGATCAACAGTGCAGAGTGCTGGACACGCTTCAGTGGGAGAATACAGAAGACTGCAAAACCGAACAGTTCTGGATTGAAGTGAAAAATCACATGGATGCTGCCGGTGACAAGGACTTAGCTGAGCTTGGATCGTTTGCCCTCTCACTTCTGGCATTGCCATTCAGCAATGCAACTGTGGAATGCACATTCTCGGAGATGAATTTGATCAAGACCAAATTGCGCAATCGAATGAAAGACAGCCTTCTGGAGAACATCCTTCGCATTCGGGCCTTCATGCAGAGGCATGGAATCTGCTGCCACCAGTCCGAGCCAACCAGAGAGATGCTGGCCTTATTCAGTACAGACATGTATCAAGGACCAAGAGGGCGAGGGATCTGAAAGCGTCTAAACAAAAGACATTGGAAATTTTAATAGTTCCATTACAAGGAGTTTTTCTCTTTTTTTACTGTAACAGTGGGTGTCCACGGCACGCGTTATCGTGCTGTTCTCATTGGGATAGAATGGAATCGATTTGCTGCCTGGTGAGGAAAAAATCATCTATGCTGCCTGCTGAAAGTTGGGCATTCTTTAACTCTATGCAAATGAGAGCGATTTGCTGCCTGCTGAGAGCCAATCAGTTCGGCGTGTGTGATTTGGAAGCCAACGTAGTTCATATGGGCGGGAGTAATCAAAAATATCGAGTCTCGGGACTCTGTTACTGGGAAATATTTTATGTGAATAAAGGTTATCTACACGACTTTTTATATGTCTAATCGACTCGGTTTGTTGTTTATATGCTACACGAATGCTGTGAGGTCAAACAGAATATCGTAGGTCTTAACTGACTGAAGAATTAGATAGAATACATTAACACATTATAAATTAAATGAATCAGCCCATGACTGACTGCCGCAACATCTATCATTATTTTTTGGGGAGTTCACAAGCTAATGTGTTACATTAGCGTAGCACTGCACCTGAACTTTGCTACCATATATATTTAATTGCTACAGCCAGTGATTTTTCTGACCACACCCCCCAGGCGACTTTACGCCTGCGATTTAACGCATGTAATTTGTGCTGTGGACACCCACCGTGAAGCCTTGTCTGCCCCATTGTTTTACGCAGCCAGGAGTGCAGCCGACGCAGTGCACTAAAAGACCTTTCACAAGAGCAGCTGCTCACAGGCACTGATAAGGCAACTTGATTGATTGCCTTCAGAGAGGGAAACATGTCTGAATCTAGGAGGTTGTGCACAGCTATCATATCTTGGGGTGGACATCCAGCCTCTGTTTTGCGGGCAAGGACGTTTCTGGCCACCAGAACCTCATCTGTTTATATTAATCAAAGAATAGAGAGATGTCGATAGTTATTTCTTGTATTTCGAATTTGCTCGTTTACACTCTTGCTCACTGGAGACAGTTTCTAACAAAATAGCTAGCTAGCTAGCTTAGTGTTAACATAGCCCACTACAATATTCCCTTTCATTTGCCTCAAGTAAACCTAAATTTAAGCAGATAACAATCGTTAACAAAGCCAGCACAGCAGCCTCCCCAAGATCCTAGTGCCCGGGGTTTATATCGTTAAGTATGATGATAGGCTATTGGATTGTAATTTGAAGGAGGAGAGAACATACAAACCAGAACGCACGCACATATGTAACACAATCACAAGAATAAAAAAGTCAATAGGGGGGGGGGGGGGGCTGAATAACTTTTTAGGGGGGCTTCCCGTTTTCTCTATTCCACTCGAGCTGTGCACCTTCACACGCAGCCTCTGTTTTGCCCCCTTTCCCTCTCCTGACCATAAAATCTTTACCATATCAATGACAGTTTGCTCAAAATAAGGGCAATACTAAATGCAACCATTAAGTTTAATGTAGCAACCAAAAGCCCATGCCTGGTTTCCCAGTTTGCAACCACTTCAAAAAGTGAATATTGGGCCGTGGCTTAATATTGAATAAATCATTCACATCATGTACATTAATGTTAGCTAACCTGCTCTTTACAAGTTAGGTTGTCCTAGCACTCAACATGCCCCAGCAAGCAAGCCTCCACAGGTCCTGTACGGGCCCCCTTAGGGCTGGCACAAGGGCCCTTTGAGGGCTGCCCACGCAGGGCCCCTGAGATTTTGCTCATTGGCAAAGTGCTGGCCCTGCGTTGGCAACCCTAACATCGCCCACAGGAACCCTCACTAGGCCCACACAGAGACTCTCCCCTCCTTGTAAGCTGTCGTTTGTAACGTTCCTTCTGTCCTCCCCCGCTGTCGCGTGAGTTTCGTAGCCAGGCCTTTATTTCTTCCTCAACTTCAATATTTTTTGGACTGGGTTGAGGGCAACATTTTCTAACAGCTTCTGGAAAGCAAATAGGCTTATATGCAACAACAATGTGAACTGTGTTGGATAGAACGGTGTCTTTTTATATTTAATGTTTTACATTTAATGTTTGTAATATAAAGGTAGCTTACCTGTTACAACGCTCCTTAATACCAAGTTCTGAAATGGCCTCTTTTCGTGGGTTCCATTCCAGTTCATTAAAATGGCCAAAGAATGCTCAATAACTGCCTAGAATTCGCCTGGTAGCAACCTGGGTGTTGTATCCCCCAATTGTTCCAAGGTAATTGGTCTAACACTCAAATCTTGCACATTTCATTTTCTGAGTGACAAAACAGCTGCTAACGACCCACCTGTTAGCAAATGAGGGCTATTCATATGTTAAAGAAGGTTGCTATGGTTACCTAGTTTGCTAGCTAACTAGTAGGGTTGCCACCTGTGTCTGACAAAAAACCTGGACATATCGATGACACGACATATCACGGCCCACCTGCATCTTTGCAGTCAGTTGACAGGTAGCTGTGACCATGTCGCACACCATGATAAGTAGCTGTTGCTTCGGCAACAGTAACTATGTCTGCTGAACTTTTTGTAATCATAAATGATGAAATTGCCTTGGTTTGTCTGGTAACTTGAACACGATTTTGTTTTGTTTTAGCATGGTCATCCAAAGCAGATTTTCCCTTCTTGCTTAACGAGAATCTTAACTGAGCATAGGGAACATGTAGCAGAAAGTCGATTGCCTGGGGTGGGTATTAGCCATTTGGAGTAATTTTTGTTTTTCATCCAGTCATTATTAAAACAAGTGTTACGTTTCATTTTCTTTTTAACTGGCCTGTCAGTCCCAGTAGTGCCATCCTTGTACTCAGTCTCCCCTCCCATGACAACGTTTGTTTCTATTCAGAAGAACCTAGTTACAGTAACATGCAGCAAGTAATTCAACCTCCTCTTTCACACGCCCTCTGATAGCAAGCATCAGTTGAATTGATGCGCGAGCGAGGTAGTCTATGCTACGTCACACCCCTAGTGGCCGTGCGGTCTGCGCACGAGAGAGAGATTGAGCATATTTTGAGCGCAGGAAAAAATATTTTGATTTGATTTGATTTTTTGATGGACATTCCGTGTCCCGGGAGAATTTAGAAATTTTCCGGGACAGGCTACAAAAAAGAAGAACAATCCTGGTAAAACCGGGACAGGTGGCAACATTACTAACTAGCTAGCTAAGGAAACTTGTAATAACCTTAAGCGATTTAAATGGAAGAGTTCCATTTACATAAAATGATAGCTAGTTATCTAGCTGATGGGGGTCAGCCCTATGTTCCCACATTTCTAAGGATTTTTTTTTCACTGACAATTTTGAAAATTAGGCCCTATGTTCCCAGATTTATTTTGAAAAATGAGTCCCGATGTTCCCACATTTCTAGATTTTTCTGAAAATTAAACCCTATGGTCCCACATTTCCTGTTAAGCCCCAGCCGTTTTCGGGACAAAAACACCTACAAATGCATGCTTAAAGTAAATGATCAATTCCTCCACAATTATACAGTCGATTTGCGGGTTATAGGTTAGGGTTAGATGAACTGTAGGAACATAGGCCCTAATTTTGTAATGAATATTAGAAATGTGGGAACATAAGACCTAATTTTGAAAAAGCTCTTAGAAATGTGGGAACATAGGCACGCTCCCAGCTGATGTTATAGTCTCCTCGATTTAACTTATAAAATTATAATGGGAAAAGGTAGAAACCCTCAGGGTGCCTGTGCAACTTTGCATGAACGAGTTCATATTGACACATTAACACGAAGAGTTCAGTGCATGTATTACCTTTCCTATGTGTTTGTAAAGAATGCTGATATGAAATATGAAAACAACCAGTAGAAACATCTTTGTGTATAATGTTCTTCAAAAACTTACCCTGCTTGAAAATGTTGCAGAATGCAGTCCAGAAGTAAATTTTGATACTAAACACAAAGACGTTACAACAAGAAGTTCACACGCACAGGTCGCGGGAGATTGTTTACAAACTGTCGAACTAATAAGTTGCAAAGTGGATGCTAGGGAGACCGCGCCACTACAAAACAGCACCATATTCACGAGAGAGTCAGTAGAATGCCCTATGACGTCGCATAATTCCATGTATCATTGATTGGCTACAGTGTCTTTGAGAAGTCTTGTGAGTTATATAGTCTCATATTGCAATGCGTTTTGTCAGGAGATGAAAACATTAAAAGTAGTATATGATTATTTTACACTGAGGGAGACGGAGCTAAGCGGACTGGCGGGGTTTGTTGTGGACCTAAGGAGGCGGAGCTGAGCTCCGGAGCGCTCCAGCCCAATTTAACCTCTGGATATGATCCATTTGCACCAGGTCTTCCTGTTGGTAGTGTAATTTTGAGTTGAAAGTTGTTAAGACAACACTCTTCATCTCCAGATTCCCTCCTAAATGTAAAAATTCAAATTTGGGTTCACAGCAAGTTCCATTACCTTGTTCAGTTTTGTATAGTTTTGCTTGGGAACGAATTTGTTGAAAACATTTAAAAAAAATGCCGATTTCTTGTTTCCTGAAATGTCCGCATAGCCGTCAAGTGCATTATCTTCAGCTGTTTCAAAATGTTCACTGTCATTTAACTTGAGCACACTAGTTTTGATTTTTACCAATGCTTACCTCAACTGCGTTCGAACTGTACTCATTTCCAAGGACTATGCAGAGATCTTAAACAGCACTTATGTCTTGCATATTTTTGGAATTTACGAATACACTGACTATGTACATGCCTACCATCAGGGATGGATTACCGAATTACTTTAACATGTCCAGGCCCAGGGGCCCGCGGTTTCTTAATCCGTCCATGCCTACCATATATCTGCTGTCTTTGGTGGTGTATTGTTTTTTGCAAACTCCGCTTGCTTGTCGCATTAAGTGACTCTTGCATGTTCTCAATAAAGTTAATTTTAAGTCATCTTCTTTGGCCAAACCATTCACAATTCTCGAACAACGCTTCAAATACATGTCCATGGATTCATTATTGAGGCCTTCAGTAAAACAACTGATCGATCACTATTAATTCGTATGGGCTGCCAGTTGCTTTTAAATATTGTCCATTCATTTTCCCTAATTGTTCTCAGAAAAAGCTCTATAGAATTTGTATTGTGTTGCTCTGTAATCATAAAAGCTGAATTAGCTGTTTAAAACCTTTAATGTGCTTGTTATGTACATCCTCTTTACACAAATTATTCTGTTATTGTAAAATGTGTATGCGGATGTACTTTGTAATGCTTCAGCTATTGACTTTCTCTCTAGCATTCTAAATGGCCTAGCTGACCGTTTGTCCTCTAAATGTACTATTTTCCCTGTATATGACACATTAAACTGTGGCTTCCTTGAATCAGTGGTTGTTATTTTCACTTGCATCTTGCATGACCCATTTGCACAATAGCCATTAATAGTGAGGAATGGGGTGTTTCTTTGTCTAATTTTTGCTTTTAGTTCATGGAAGACACCTGAACTTGTGGAGTAGGGTTTGATATTTGCCTTTGAGCAGGAGCTCTCGGTTTTGGAGCTGTTTTGCTTTCCTCCAGCAGAATGTAGGCAGAAATCCATAACAGGTCAACTAGTCGAAGCATCCCAATGTTCCCCTATTTTAAAGGATGGAAGGAGGATGCAATTAATGGAGGCCTAAGAAACATGGTGACCAAGCACCATACTGTCACGATTCGTGAGGTCGAGACCCAATTGCAGACCAGATGCAGGGAAAACTCCGGATTTATTCAAAAAGGTTAATGCACAAAAGATCAAAAAGACAAAAACCGAGGCGAGGCAAAAACATCAAAACACAGAAGCACGGTAGAGACAGAACACACTAAAGCACACAGCTAGACAGTACTGAATCTCTCAACCTACAAAACTGACGAACCAACACGGGACAAAGGACAGACTGCACTTAAATAGCAGAAGGGGGAAAACAGGTAATGGGAAACAGGTGAACTAAACAAGGGGAATTAACGAGACACAGGAGAAACAAATCAAACCGGGTGATAATTGGGAACAGGTGAGGGGTGGAGACGCGGACAACAACAAGGGAGCACATGGCGGGAACAAGGAAGTACAAGGACTAGACACAGGAAGGAACATAAAAGGACGAAAGGGAAACAAAGTAAAAGCACGGAACAAAAACATAGCACAGACCTGACACATACCTTTTAAGCAAGATAAATAACTTGTTAACACTTACAGAAGCATTCATGTAGATAATTTTTTTTATTGAAAGGAGGCATGCTTGCTCTCCCCATATTTGCACCACAGCTCTTGGGACCCTGTGGGAAAATGCTCGGAGATCGAGAGATACCTAACCCCAAGGCGTACAGTGATGCGATCGAGACATACCTAACCCCAAGGCGTACAGTGATGCGATTATACTCCTGGCGAAGCAGCTCTTGAACTTCAGCACCATGATTGAGCCTTGGTGGAAAATCCAAGACAAACACCTGTACAGATGTTTCCATACAAAATAATAAGTATCTGACAATACGTGTGATATTACATTGGACTCTCACTGTTATAATAATGTGTAATGTATAATAAGGAAATGGAAAATACATGGGGTGATTCTGCAGTTATAATATTTGCAAATGCATTATGTGGTAGAATGTATGTTAAGACTTGACCCAGCGTGAGCATGTGATTAAATGTTATTAAATATAATTTCTGTACCTACAGTGATAAAAAAAACTTGATAACCATACTTACATTGGGCCACCGGTAGAGAGAAGTCTTTAACATTTTTGCCATTTTTACCCTGCCTCTGTAACAGTGCAGCTTGAACTCATATTGTTCCCTGGTGCCATGATGCAAACAATGTTTGGCTCCCAGGGTGGACAACATGCTTCAAGCTCTTTCCTGAGCACAACAGCAGGTGCACCAGGGGTGCTGACAAAACCAAAGGTTAAGCAACCTTTTGGCATAGTGACATAGCCATCTGCAATACTCCGTAGATGGCTGTCTCCAATGACATGAACAAACTAAATGAAATGTAGAATAAAAAGGAATAATATATGATAGGCTTAAATATGAAATGGTTTCATGTGAGACACAAAGTCTAATGACCGGTTAAACATCATCCATAGGATAACTAATGAATTGCTTAGCATATAAGATGAAAATTGCCCACCACCTGAATGATCTGTCCCACAAAAGGTTTACCCTCATATCTGACCAGAGCAAACTTTCCTCTCTGATCTTCCAGGCCGTTTGTACATGCTGATGTTGAGGGAAATTTTCTGGTAGATTGCTGAAATCTACTGCAGATGGACTATAGCACTTGCAAATAGCAGGCCTTGCACAGAAAGATGAAATGTCCCTGTACTGTATTGCAGCTGGCTTCTCACAGGTCACCTGGTGGAGTTTCAGTGTACCGTTCACAGCTGGGACAACTGCCGGGACTTTTTCATCAAACTTTGCAATTGCATCCTCATATATCCAATAATATTGGACACTAGTCTGTCTGGTCTTTTAGGAAATCGTACAATTCCTCAGGAGATTGCAAGTCTTTTCCTCTCTGGACTGCCGTATCCGCCAGTGTAAGGTCTGTGTTCTGTCCGTGTCTAATTTCTGTGTTTGTCTCCCTTGTGTGGTCACATGTTTGTTCCCATGTCTAGTCCTCGTGCTTCCTTGTTCCCGCCATGTGCTTTCCCTATGTTTGTTTGTCTATGCCATGTGCCCTCTTGTTGTTGTCCGTGTCTCCACCCCTCACCTGTTCCCAATCTCCCGGGTTGTGTGTGTCATTGGTTTCACCTGTGTCCTGTTAATTCCCCTTGTTTAGTCCACCTGTGTCCTTGTCTGCCCCGCCTTGATTGTTCTCACCTGTCCCTCGTTATCTGTTGCCTGTGTGTATATATAGTCCTTGTTTTCTTGTTCCTCGTTGTGTCTTCGTAGATTGTGTTATATGGTATGTTCCTTGTTTTTCCACTGCTCCTTGTGTGTTCCTAGCGTTTAGCGCTTCCGCCTTGTTCAAGTGATTACTCGTGCTTCTGACCTCTGCCTGCCCTACAACTATTCTCCTGCCTATTCCCTGTTTGGATTTGTTTGCCTACTTTTGGACTGCCTACCTGTGTACCGAACCCTGCTAGTAAACGTTTATTCTTCTGAATCTACCCCTGTGCTGAGTCGTGCGATTGAGTCCTGCACAACACCCACCATTCGTAACAGCCAGGCGCTTTACAGCCCCACCAACTCCATCAGGGACCTTTCAGCAAGTACCCTCTGTTCGTTCCTGTACTTTCTCTGCGACTGCCTCCACCTTCCCCTCAACTTCTCCTGTTTTTGCTTAGGCAGTGCCGCTACTGGGATATTTGTAATTTCCCCCTCTCTTTTCCTCCTTTGATAACTAAGAGTACAACAGAAAAAAACAATTAGCCTTCTATGTTTAGAACTATAAATCATCCTCCATTACCACCTCACTCCTCTCATTTCCACTAATCTTTCAGAACATCTACATCCCTGACTTTACTCTGGCATTCTTTCACATGAAACGTGTGTGTGTGTGTGTCTACGCAAGTGTGTACTACCTTTCTTGTCTTTTGGCCAGGTCATTGGACATTGACTCGCGCTCTATGGCGAGCCACTTTTTCTTTGCTTGAAAGTGGCATCTGTTAGGGGACAAGAGGATAGAAAGCTTATTGTTTGCATTTACATTGTGTCTAGACCGATAGAAAATGTCTGTCTACTTACATACAATGTATTATAGAAATGTGAATTTAATTGAATTAAGTAATTAAATAAATAAATTAATACAAATAAACAAATTGGCCTCAAACAGGAAGATGTCAAATGGTGTAACCGGTTACACCATTTGACATTTCAATTTAAAACCAAAATCTGCAGGCGTTATTATAGACGACTATAATCATCGTTGTCTGGATTTGCAGCTCTTTGTATTTGAAACAATATAAAACTATTTACAACTGCAATGTCAATCATGTGGAAGAACAACACCTTCCACCACCTCCTACATTTTAGAAGAGAATTGTTTTTTTTAAATCAATTGGTCAGATCTGTCCACTCCATTCATGTAATGATTGTAATTCTGTATGGCTTGCGGCTGTTTTACCTCAATGTTTGTCCACTTATGTTGAACTTTTTGTTTCCTTGTGACCATGACCAAGTTATTAGCTGTTTCAATGGAGGATAAAATGGTGACTGGTCTATTATCCTTCCATTGTAATGCTGAGCACTCTCCGTCCCTTTCCCATCTCATACTTCCTCGCTCTTTCTTTTTTGCCCACTTTTTTTAATTTTTCATTCCGTCAGGGAAGCCTCTCCTGTTCTCTGCCGCTGTTCCTGTTGAAGGGATGTTGAGTCTGAATATGAGCTTTGCAGCACTCCTTGAAATGGTCAGGAAGGAAAGTTCTGACTTTTCTCAGCTTATCATTTCCATCCTCAGCACTGGGGTCCACTACATGTAACATGGCCATCAGGGCCTTGAACCGCTCCCATGACATATAGACTAGCAGCAAGTCCTCAAAAGAGGCTTTAGTTTTCGAGATACCCCTACCCCAGTTCTGACATTAAAAGACATAAGCCGGCACTGGTTCTGCATGTAGGCCTATCTAACAATAACATGTTTGAACATTCAGCCAATAACATTTTTATTTCAGATATTTCAAATGCATCTGTGCCGTCTTCGGTATGCTATACACTGACAACCAGCTAAACTCTTCATAAAAATCACGACTCTGAAGATAGTTCACGTCCACAGGTTTAATGATAGTAGAAAGTGTAAAACTGAAATGTACAAAAGACATAGGCAAATCAATTCTAACATAAACATACATACAGTTTCGATAAATACACATATATTGTTTCTGACAAAATCCACAAAGAAGACGAAAACATACCAACGATGCTTTTGAGAGCTTGAGATGTATGCAGGTAGCTGTAGTTAACTCGAACATGAAATAGGCTTGAATCTGTTAAGTAATTGTGTGGTGAGTGCGTTGAGTTCGTTTGTCCTTATTTATAGTCTTAACGGGTCACGCAAATTGACATTTAAAGCTTAGTTAATATGATGATAGCTTGAAATGAAAACACTTCTTGATGTGCACGAACCATAACTTAAACACAATAGAACGTCAAACTGACATTTAACAAAACAACTTTTCATGTCCCTTGACAGAGGGACAGGAAGCTCCTCTTGTTTGACCAGGCTCATCTCCTGCTCCCTCTTTTCAGTGAGGATGACCTCCTCAACATCACAGTCAGGACTCTCTGTAAAACATGTTTAAGACACACAGGCACTCGGTTCGTGTCATTTACAAGTAGCGTCCTGCCCCTAGGATGGTGGGGGTCTTTTCCAGGACCATGTCTTGCTATCTATGGCTGCAGGCTTTCTTGCCTGTCGGAGATACGCAGCCTACAGAAAAGATGACGTAGTGGCGATTTTTGTATGACGTCATGTCACCGTCACAGCTGATTATTATAAGCAGTAGGCCTATATAGACCAGTAAGATATGCTTTGGGCTGCATTGTGCATGAGTGCCAGCAGGGAGCAGAAATCCTATTTCAAATACATTTCACATGCTTCAGCGCAACACAAAGATGTTGCCTATAATACAGCATTAAAGTAAAATGATTGCAGCAAAGTAAAACGATTAGACAGACACATAGCTCAAATAACTTTCATAATTTATTAAGCTTGAGGCACACGTGTGGCATACAATAATGAAGCGAAAGGCACAACTGAAACAAATAACAGCAACAAAAAATGCTGCTAAATGAACAAAACTTTGTAAAAAGACGATGTCCTTGCAGATTGCATTGATACATCCATCAGCTCCAAAAAATAAAAAAGGTTTGACTCACCAGTGCAGATCACTTAAATAGAGAGTTGGCGCGGCGGTTCTTTGCTTGAGCAAACCTCTCGATGACTTTGCTGTTAAAATCCAGCAGTCCATGAACGAAAGGGTTTACAATGGAAAGCATGGAGAAGGAGTTCAGTCTCTGCTGTCCCATCGTGTTTCTTGTGAATGTCTTAATCCTTTTGAGTGGCCCCAAACGTTTCATTTCTAATTTCTCTTCCAACGACAATGTACTAAATTGCACCCTCAACAAATAGTCTACACATTATTCATTGTAGGCAGAGATGGGCAGTATTTCAATTACTTGTATTTGAAATACATATTTCAACTGCTTTGAGTATTTTGTAATTTGTATTTGATAGGGCCGATAAAAAATCGAACGTAATTTGTATCAAAATACTTTAGAGTAGAGTAATTTTGTATTTAAAATACTCAAAATACTTTCTCCATTGTTAAGGCAGAAGGAGATTTTTTTTCTGTCAGATTCTACCACTAGACCATCTGATCTGCCTTTGAATGTCATTGTCGAATCAGGCAACAGTCAGGCAAAAGTGGTGCTTCAAATGACCCCGCCCCTTTTTGGGGCGAAATGGAAATCGCCCAGATCTCTCTCATTGACTCTCACGTTAAATCCATTTTTTTTCACAAAACAGGGCTGTGTTCGAAAACTTAGATAGCTGTCTTGATCCTTGTCAATTTATCTTCATTAGTACGCCGTCTTAAAGGAGGTTCTTTCAAAGAGAGAATCGAGTTGTTGCACCGAACTCTGCAATACAGTGCACTTACATATGTAGTTTGTTCTGTCGCTGATTAGTGTTGTCTCAAATGGAACACTGAGAGACACAAGTGTGGGAGCCTTTAACCCGTAAATCTGTGCTCCGGCCAACTGGAAATTTGGCGAAAAACAAAGATGGCGGACCAAAACTCTGCTGACAGCCGTGTTTTGTATACAAATGTACATCTTTTAGCGTTTTCTCGCTTAGATTTTTTAAAAGTTACAGAGAAATAGACACTGTACTATCAGATAACACAGTTATTGTAACCAGCAATAATGGTTGAAGTGATTTGCGAAGCGTCAGTCAGCCAACTTTCCAAACTGAAAAGCTTCCGGAAAGGGCTCCTCCTCTTCCGCTACGTAGCCGAGATGGCGCCCGTTTAGAGTGAGTAATGTCCATTATTTCAGACTGCATTTTTTGACTGTTTGCAGTGCGCTATCCAGGTACTTTCAGTGCCCTGAATTCTGCTGGTTCTGTCAGTGTGAACGCCTTAAGCACTGAAAGTCAGTGTTTGAAGTGTGCAAGTGTGCGGTAATAGACACGGCCTGTGACTTGATCAAAGCCGTATGACGTCCTTATACACAATTACGTATGACAAAAGCATGGTGGGACGAGCCCTCCCGGAAGCCATAGAGATTGCATTGAGATCCCTGTTTTGTGAAAACATGAGTCACACAGCTGCTGCCTGCAAATATATATTATATACATAATCAATCAAGTTGTTGTCTTTTAATAGCTTTGCTTAGTTACACTGATATTCTGTGACTGTTTTTCCTATTTGTGGGGTTCCCCAGAGCTTTGTGTACATTATATAGCCCAAACCTGAATGCTCTGCTATACCAAACTGTGAGAAAACGGAAAATCCAGATTATTTCCAAAGTATTTCCTATATTTTAAATACAAAATACATGTATTGTATTTTGTTACATTTTCTGGCACCAGTATTTTGTATTTTATTTTGATACATTTATTTGAGGGGTATTTTGTATTTTGTATCAAAATACATTTTGATGTATTTTTGCCCATCTCTGATTGTAGGCTGAATTAAATCACTTCCAAAATATTCGAAAACTAGCAATAGCTAACTAGCAGTAACGTTACAGGCATTGATCTGTCTGATTATGATCTGACTGTATGTTTTTTTTTTTTTTCTTCTTGGTCACGGGGTACAGTTCTCGAGGTTTTCGCAATTTTCGAGTCGAGTTGCTAGGCAGATTTCGTGGGGCACATCTGAAAGTGCCCCATCTCCCAATGTTAACTTTGGCCTGTGTGGTTAACGCTCATTGGTGTTTCCATGGCAACAGTCTTAATTTTGCGCCGCTGCCCCACAGAGCAGAGATGGACAGCGGAGAGCAGCATTGCGCAGAGCAAGCACACAGACAGAAACAAACACAAATCAAATTACTCCAAAACAGGACTATAATGATTGTGAGTCAAGTTTATTCACACACACATTCACGCTACTTTGTATATTAAATAAAATAATATATATTTTGCCACAAAGCACAGATGTATTGAGCTTTCTGCACAACAGCACCATCTGGATCTGGTGGGGCAGTTCCCCACATGCCCTTAATGTAGAAACGCCACTGAGATGACGCAAACTTATGTATCAGTCATAGATTTTGGGTGAAAGCAGGTGATGATTATATCTCTGCATGGCACTAGTAAAGTATACATTGTTGTCTATTCTTAATAATTTGCTCTTGAATGTGTACATAACATACATCATTTTGCAAACTGACAGCACTGTACAATTATGTAGCGTGTTGAGTCTCTGAATAAGAGAAAAGTGTGAGTGTGACATTACTTTAACTGCACAACAAAGTTTAAATAAAAGCAACATGAAATGATGCACATTTAACAGTCAAACCCATTAAAGGACAGGAGCACATATATAAGTGCATGAGAGTTTGAGCCTTTATGAAAACTGGACAGCTCCTCTCCAATGGAAAAGAAAAATGAGGCTATGCTTGACAGTTTGAGCCCATAACAGCAATGAACATATGACATGCCAGCAACCGTAACTCTTGTTCTCAGATGTGTGTGCATATGGGTGTGTGAAAAAAGAACTGCACACCTAGGAATCAAATTTTAGGACTCATTTTAGTCCAGTCCATAGCTCTGACAATTGGCTATTGTCACGACTACCTAGCTCGCAGTAGCCATGACATAGGGAAGACAAGACACCGTCGGGTAACATTTTAACAATGATTACATTTATTTACAAATATGCAGAGGTGGGACCAAGTCATTTTTTTGCAAGTCCCAAGTAAGTCTCAAGTCTTTGCCGTCAAGTCCAAAGTCAAGACTGACAAGTCTCAAGTCAAGTCCAAGTCCTGCAGTTTGAGTTTCGAGTCCTTTTGATCACAGAGTAATAATATATTTACACAGATCATGTATGCTTTTAAAATCTGTATTTATTTATTATAAGTACAAGTATAACTTGTATAAGTGCAATTGAAATTGCAGAAAAAAAATTGTGCTGACATTGCACTATTAACCAGTCATTTTTAACATTTAACTCATATTTTGAAAGAATATTCTTCATTTTAAACCACTCCTTTACAGAATGAACACATTTGAAAAAACAAGTGCAACTGTAATTATTTGTACAAAAGTGCTAACATTGTATTTTGCATTTTAACTAGTTCCACAGCAGTTTCTGTCCTGTATTTATCTCATCTCATTTATCTCACCTCATATTGTCTGTGTGTGTGTGTACATGTGAGAAACGTAACAAATACATGAACATTACAATGAACAGGGTTGTGCTTTTTATGTCAGGGCCCTATGCTGCATTGCATTTGCAAAAGACCAAATTGGCCAAAAGTCTGTCAGTCATTTGTGCACGATGGGGACGTAGTATGATTCCACCATGGCTGAAAACTCGCTCCACTGGAGGCAGGCACTGCCACGACTCTGATGGCCACTCGGAACAGTGAAGGAAGAGTCTTCATGTTCAATGCCCAGAACAAAAGCGCGTTCTGTCCTTCGGAACCTTCCATCTACTGTTTGCTGATCTTCCAGGGTTAAGTCGCACCAGAGCTCAGGGTCATCAAGATGATCTCCGTCATCGTCATCCTCTTGTTCACTGGGGAAGCACACAGTGAATGCTGCTAACATGCGAAAAGCATTCACTGTGTGCTTCCACATTGTCACTAATAATGTAGTCCAGTTTATCTTTAATGTTGTATTCATCACATATTGCCTCAAATTGGTCACAGATTCTTTCAGCTGTGTGTGAGCCTTTGAAGCGCTCACAGGCCAAGAGATTGGACTTTAGCTGTATCCTCTCTGCCTCTTTCTCTATCCAGTGCACAGTGACACCAAGGAATCCCCTCATCTTTCGGTCAGACCAAATGTCCACAGTGACTGAAACATGGTCAGTGTTGCTCAATTGAGTTTTTAATTTTGAACGTTTCTCTTCAGCGAGGTTCTCTGTTTTTGATGTCAGTGTTCTGTGACATACTGGGCTATACTTGCTGTCAATCACTGTCAGAAAGGGCCGAAAACTCTTGTTTTCCACAACAGACAGGGGCAAGTTGCAATCAATAATCAAGTCGGACATTATTGCATTGGTGATAGCTTTCTGCTTTGGATGGCTCATGCTGTAATGCCCTACACGATTGTCCAGGAATTGCGAAATTGAGGGCTGCTGTGGTTCATTTGGGATGCTTTTGTTCATCTGGTATTCTTCAAATCTGTAAGAGGTAAGCATATTAAAACGGATGTCAGAAAATCCCTTATAGCCACAAATTAATTGTATTGAAACTACTCTTTATTACTCATATTATTAATATCAATCTTAACATTGTGTTAATATGAATTGTATTGTATTGTGTGTATAAGGGAGTGAACTCGCAGTGGACGCAATAGATTACCGTGTGCGCAATGTAACGTTAACAGTGAATTTACAGCCTCGCAACAAAGAAAAGTAAGCTTTCATTCAAAACTTACCGTTCTTTGTGCAACTTCAAATGTCGAACGAAGTTGGAAGTTGTTGCGTCTCCGTCTGAAATCTTCGACCCGCATGTTTTGCAGACTGCACTTCGTTTTTTGTTGACCACCTCATAGTTTTTATACCCGAACGAAACTATCTTTGGTATCATTTTTTCCCTAACTGGCGCGTTGTTTGACAGTTGCTCTTCATTGGTTGACCTGCAGTTTGATTGGATGGATGCTGTCGCTTCAAAACAACGTGGATCTAATTTGATTGGATGTTGTGCCGACAGCACGTACACACACACACACACACACACAGACGCACACATACACAATGAAAGATACAGGGCGTTCCTTAATAACATACTTTTTAATATTTGGGTTTTGGGGAAAGGAGCAAGTCTTATCAAGTCAAAAGGCTCAAGTCCAAGTGAAGTCACGAGTCATTGATGTTTAAGTCCAAGTCGAGTTGCAAGTCTCTTTACATTTTGTCAAGTCGAGTCTAAAGTCATCAAATTCATGACTCTAGTCTGACTCGAGTCCAAGTCATGTGACTCGAGTCCACACCTCTGCAAATATGTACAAAAAGTCAGTAAGTGAAAGGAACGGTAAAACAAAGTGTCATGCGCATCAGTAGTGTAGACTATGTGTAGTGCATAAAGTAAGGCAATGGGAATGCTGCAGCCAGCCTTCCAACGTCAGCCAGAACAGAAAAGAGTCCTCCTCTGAGGTTCCGGGACACTGGCTATATATAGTGATGGCCATCACCTGGAGCCCCGCCCCTCATTAGCAACAGCCTGTAACTCAGCTCCTCCTACAGGTTGAACGGAGAACAGGAGGCATAAACAAATAGAACCCCAGAGCCTAGTGTCAATAGGCAGTGGGAGGAAGAGGCGTAACCCCGAACGGCACGGCAAAGCCGGGGCGTCACACTATACTCTTTGAGAGGTTTACACAGCAGTTTGTTCTGTAGTCTGTGAACTCTGGCAGAGCAGGTGTCTCCACCAATGTTCATTACCACTTTTTGGATGACCTCGAACGTGTACCGTAACTCCTTGGGATAACCAATGTTTAAGGCATATAGAAGACCAATAAGAAGAGCAAAGGCGTACGGCACATCCTTCAGGTCATGAAGAACGATTTGCTGATACAACTATGGAGAGCGTTTTAGTCTTGTGGTCGAAGTGAACACTTCCAACACTAAGGCCTGTTTTTGACTGTTAGGTAGTCCAAAATGAGGAAACCCTGTCGTGGCACCTCCCCCTCAGCTGGTTTGCCTGTCTCGTCGGCTTCGGATCGGTGGTCAGATGCTGTCTGTGGGCCTATATCCAGCAGATCCCAAAGCTGTAGGCTTCGAATGAATGAATTTTCCCGTACTCATGCCTTGAGCTCTTCTAAATACAATCTGTCCTGAAGAACGATTTGCTCCTCCAAAATATCCAGCAGATACAACTATGGAGAACATTTTATTCTTGTGGTCGAAGTTAACACTTCCAACACTAAGGCATCTGACTCTGTTAGGTAGTCCAAAATGAGGAAACCCTGTCGTGGCACCTCCCCCTCAGCTTACAAGTTACAAGTCTTTTATTTGTCAGATGCACAAAATGACACAGGGTCAGACTGGACACTGAAATTCTTACGACAAGACGCCGCCCAATCCTACCATAACATAACAAGTTGCCTCATCTTAAAATAAGTAGGCGGTAATCCAGGAAGAGAGGGCACGAGCATGTGTTCCAGACAGCAGACCAAAGCATTCATTTCCACACAAGTAACATCACAGGGTCTAACTGTAACATGTAAGATTGTGCTGTATAATAAGGAACAAAGGATTATCAGCCAACGTGTTCTACCTTTAATTAAGGGCCAGTGTATATTGCAATTGAATGAAATAAAAAATAAACAGTCAACCAATTAAGCTAGAAACAGGACATTATTTTGGCCTGGGAGCCCCCTGGGAGAAACTGAGCTATTTCTGAGTAAATTCCTTCCATTCAGTCATAGTCTTTTTGTATACCCTTGTGGCATCACGATCATGGATTTCATCAAAAAGAACCTCGGTCTGAATTACCGACAAAAGTGTTGCTATGCATTTAGGGTACGTGAAATTAAAGGCATAGTAGTAGGCCATCAGTGTGAGCATGCCATCAAATACATTTTCCAGGGGGCTAACAGGAACCTCACCAATGGCGAGAATGCACACAGTGCCATCATACAAAAGCACTGGGGACGACAGTGGACGCGTCTCCAGGTATTTGGAGGGATCTTCGTTTCCCTACAATTGACCAAATGTGAAACATGTCAGGATGTGGAGTTCATATGAGTAAAAACAAGGGGGGAAATGTGGAACATAAACCTCACCTGAAGGACATGAATGAGAGCCTCACTGGCCTTTCCAAGACGTTTTGGTGGCAGTTTTGGTGATGGGAAGAGAGAGGGTAGTGCTGTCAGAAGGGCAATGGTAAACTCCGCTGGTTGGAAGCAGAAGTGGAGAAAACTCAATATGCATTGAACCTTACAATAATACTCTACTTCCCACAGATGAACAGCAAAATGTTCCCTTTATATGGGAACAGATAAATATGTAAAGACCTGGCATGAGCCTTGGGTTCAACTGTTCCCATTTGAAGAGAATAGAATGGAAGAGACATTGGGATTTACAGTATGCCAGATGCATCATAAGGTGGGTTTCCATTCAGCTCGTTCGCATTAGCTATGCGCATTCACGGTGATTCGCACAAACCAAATGCGCATCAGCGACCGTTTCCAATCACCTGAGTTTCGCCTGTCTCGTCGGCTTCGGATCGGTGGTCAAATGCTCGTTTTCAACTTCGGAGAATCTGTGCATTACCGCTTCCATTAATGTGGATTTTGCCGTCTTCACACCGTGATCCGATACAACAGCCTTGCCCAGGTAGCGTTTTAAGGCCATTACAGACGGAATGACATCGGCGGTCGATGCGGAGGACGAGCTGATTTCCTTCGTGAGCTCTTCAAAGGTTTGGAGAAGGGAGAGCATGTTCTCGACCAGGCTCCACTGGTTGGCAGTGAACGTAGCGGGTAGTTTGTAATCCGCTGCATAAGCACCTAATGCTCGTTTTTGCTCCAGAAGGTTTTGGAGCATATAGTACGAGCTGTTCCACCTGGTGCTGACGTCTTGCTGCAACTTTTTGATAAATTAAATCAAATCAAACTTTATTTGTTGCTTATAGCAAAATTCGATTTCAGACATGAATGCAACACTGCACTCAATAAAATTGAATAAATACAGACAGATAAAGGGCAACTATAAGCCTACATAAATAGGCTCAAATAAATAAAAGCCTAATAGTAATAGGCTAATAAAAAGAACGAAAATTATGCTTATTATTATATATATAAGTAAATAGCGAGATATAGGCCTAAATGTTTCAAGAGCCTTAAATAGGAAGAAAGAAATATTATATTTTAAAGAGGGAGTCTCACAAACAGGAATAAGAGAACTTGAGTGATTTATTGTTGTCCGAGTGAGTGGCATAAACAACCATGCCATCTGCATTCATAAAGAGTGCATTCCTAAATGCTCCAAAAGGATACGGACCCTGTAGCTGCTCATGTACGAGATAAATGTTGGCATTTTGCATTAACAGCGTGTAGACTGTAAGAGTGACAGTGCATAGACCTAGAATATGAAACGAGAGTGAACTCGGGATGTAACAGTATACCATGTAGACGTCAAACTCATCCAGGGCGCGGAAGGGTGACTCGGTGATGGACCAGAGCGAGAGGATGAAGCCGCCCGAGAGAGTACGCATGTCAGTCAGAGACGCCTTATTCTTGCCTCCGGGTTGGACCTGAGGTGCCAAACAGGCAGATGCAAAGAAATAGATACAGACACAAAGAAAGAAACAATGCATTTCATGAAGCAACGCCATGTCTTTGACCATAAAGAACCTTTGAATCACAGATTAACAGGCCCATTACCACATACAACAACAGTACATTGTAGTCAACAAGTAGAGCCGAGTGGTAACACCAGGGTCATAGGTTCAGTACCCAGGGAGTTATACATATAAAAATGTGTATCCATTATTACAGATGCTATGGATAAAAGTGTCTGGTGGATGAATTGTAAATGTGATTCTCCATCTGACTGCAACAGGTAGATAGATTGAACTTTTTTAGGGTTTTCACTTCCCTGAGAGTAGTGTTGTACTTCTGAAATCAAGATGGATGGAAATGGTTGGAGCTGGGTGGCATAAGCGGGTGGCATTATTGGCACAACTGAATGGGATATGTAACTGATAAATGGGTACGTGTGGCTAAGGTTAGACGTGCTAGAAAGACCCAAGGTGGACCCAACTAGACGGAGGGAGAGAACATGTTGGAGAACATGCAGGTAACGTAAATAAACTTAAACTCCAATAGGTCTGATTCTGCACCTTCATGAATGCCCAAGTTTGGCGGGAGTGTTCTCACCCTCTCAGCTTGGCATAAGTTCTCTGCCTCTTTTGGATGAGGTCTGTGATCACCTCGAATCACTTCTGTTCCATTCAGTTTAGGTGGCTTTCGAGAGGAAAGGTTCTTACACACCTATTCGAGCTGAGAGATGAGGTGCGCACCTTTCTCTCCAACACACACTCCACTTTTGCGCATCATCTTACCGACTCAACATGGACTGAATGTCTTGCATACCTGTCTGGTATATTTGACAAATTAAACACATTCAATATATCACTGCTGTCAGGTATGTGCTGTTTTTGTCCGTGCTTTTACTTTGTTTCCCTTTCGTTCTTTTATGTTACTTCCTGTCTGCCATTGTTTCCTTCCTGTGTCTAGTCCTTGTGCTTACTTGTTCCCGCCATGTGCTTTCCTGTGTTTGTTTGTTTATGCCATGTGCCCTCTTGTTGTTGTCCGTGTCTCCACCCCTACCTGTTCCCAATCATCACCCGGTTTGTTAGTCTGATTGGTTTCTCCTGTGTCCTGTCAATCCCCTGGTTTAGTCCATCTGTGTCTCATAGTCTGCCCCACCTGGATTGTTCTCACCTGTCCCTCGTTATCTGTTGTGTGTGTGTGTTTATAGTCCATGTTTTCTTGTTACTCGTTGAGTCTTCGTCATTAATGTTACGTGTTTGTTTCTCAAGTTCGGTGATTATTAATTAAGATTCTAGTGTTGCCGACCTTGGACTATATCTCGACTATTCTCTTGCTTATGCCCATTTGGATTTGTTTGCCTGCTCTTGGACTGCCTACCTGTGTACCATATCCTGCCAGTAAACATTTATTGTACATTCCACTGCTGAGTTCTGAGTCCTGCGTTTGAGACCTGCACATCACCCGCAAGTCGTAACAACTGCAAGGCCGCAACAGTAACATCTTATCCCTGTCAGACAAAGTCAATGCTTTTGTGAAAAAGCTGGAGCGTTGGGCAGCCCGTATCGAGAGTGGGGATTTCGAAATGTTCTCAGACCTACATGACTTTTTGAAGGAGACTGCCATTAATGTCACTTCACTTAAATCCTCAATAATCAGTCACCTTCACCAGCTCCTCCAAAAATTACACCAATACTTGCCCTCAGAGAATTCGGAAAAATATGACTGGATACATCAGCCATTCAGCAGCTGCGCTTCAAGCGAAGTAGCCTCTGAGCTCGAAGATGTGTTGCTTGAGCTCTCCAGTGATCGGACGTTGCAGATGTCGTTTGCATCCAAGAGACTGGATGAATTTTGGCTTTCAGTTGCGCAGGAGTACCGGCCGCTATGGACATTCTTACACCCTTTGGGTCGACATATCTGTGCGAAAAGACATTCTCGTCCCTGGCATACTTGATGAACAAGTACAGATGTCGGCTGAGCAGCGTGGAGGAAAATCTCCATGTCGCCGTGTGTGGGATCAGCCCAAGAATGAACTTACTATGTTCGAAAAAGCAGGCCCACCCTTCACATTAATGTATAAAATGTGATACTGAAAAATACGTTCATACGTATTGTTCAGGTCTAGATCTATCTGCAGATGCACTGTTCTGTCGGGTTTAAGTTCTTGTTAGAAATAAACTAGGCATCTTGTCATTTTTCCTTTGATAGAATTGTTTCTTGTTTTATTCTTTTCCTTTCAGTTTGTATAATTGTGGGAACATGCGATAAACAGGACAGGGGTCGCCAGACGTCAAGTTTGAGAACCACTGAGCTAGAGGACGGATTAGAATCGTGGACTGCACCTTTAATTCCTAAATGACCACTTGCTTTTTCAATCTAATTAGTAAACTGCTACAAAGCACCCAATTGGCTTGAGTAATATCATATTCGAACCATTTGTGATAGATCTGTGCACATTTCCCTTTGACTTTGCGGTCTCTATGCAGCACCCCACAACTTTAGAGCACCTGAAGAGGAGATGCATCTCTACCATAACTCTATAGTATGTAAGTTAGCCTAGGTTGATAAACATCTGAAACTTGACTTCCTGCAATGAAAATATAACAATAATAGTCTACTCAACTAGGCTGCACGCATTCATTATCTGAGTTACAGTGATGGCAAATCAGTGTTAATTTCGTTGACGAAAACTATGACGAAAAATATTCGTTAACGACCTTTTTCCCGGGACTAAGACGAGACTAAGACGTGACGAAAACGGATCTTTATAAATAAAAACTATGACTAAATCTATTTTAACTTTCGTTGACGAGACGAGACGAAAATGTTGGTGGTTGACTAAGTCACAATTGTTTTTTTTTTCTAAATTTGTATGCACATCATCGGTTGAATGTTGCCCGGTCCTGTATCTATCCCTCCTCAACTCCCTGAGATGCCCCGACATGCAAGTGACGCCCTAACAGACGTTATGATGGCTGAAGTTCAAGCACTCGGTACTGGAAGAAAAATAAGAATAGATATCTGGACAGTCTTTAATTATAACTTGACAGAAAATAAAACACAATGCACCGCAATAACCGGAGAGAAACCTTGTGGCTTCAAAATAGGTGGGAAGAACACAACAAGAGGCACCTGAAAGCGCACAAGACAACCCTGCTATTTATGCCAAGGTAAATTAGCTAGTAACTGTCAATGATAATTAGCTAATGTTAACTTCAAAAGGGCAGTCGAGTGTATATGTTGTGTCAGCTTGTACAACTAGCTAGTCATTTTCGATTGAAACCTCCCGTTTGGCTTGGCAAATGAGTTCCAAAACGCTTAGCTAGCTAACGTTAGCTAACTATGAGGTAGCATAGCTAAGTTATACTAGCTATCGATTGCTAGCTAAGTTATACTAGCTATGGATAACTAGCTAGTAAACGCATTGCAGAATGGACTATAGGACAGGCCACGCATGACATTAATCAAGAAAAAATAAATGAATACGTGATTGGTTTACATATCCTTGTCTTTTTATGCAATTGTTATTACCATTGGCATTACTTTCAACTCTCAAACTATCTGTCTAGCTAAATATGTTGGTTATCAGATTGCACAGCAATTCATATGGAGGATATGTGGTTGATTTAACTAAGGCCAGGTAGGCATAGTAGTTGTATTGTGTTATCACATCATTTGAATCTTCAAAATCTAGACTTGATATTCTCTTATATTTTAATGATAATACTGTTAATTAAGTATTGCCTTCAAATTATTATTTACGTTGAATTAATTGGAATTCAGCTGTAGGCATATACTAGGAGATCTGTATTTTAGAGGCTAATTGCATCCACAGTTTAAGTACTGCAAGCTTGACTATTATGCAGTTGTAGACACAACACAAGGGGTCCCCGCGCCTGAGAAGGGAAGTAAAGGAGTTTAATGTGGCTATAAGATGGACTTTTAAATGTGACTAAAACTAGACTAAAATGTAATGAGACTTCGTCGAGTAAAACTAGACTAAAATGTTCTGAGTTTTCGTCGACGAAAACTAGACTAAAACTAAGGAGGATAAAAATGACTAAAAGTGACTAAAACTAATATGCATTTTCGTCTAAAGACTACGACTAAGACTAAATCTAAAATAGCTGCCAAAATTAACACTGTGGCAAATGTAGGGTCTGCGCACTCAAACTAGGCAGAGCTTGTGTGCCCACTGGTACTACACGCAACACTTCTCCCATACCTCCCCTGAACGGCTGTGGGAGTAGGTTTCCATACAAACCAAACAAAACAATCATCTTCATCTGATGAACACTCCTCCTCATGTCTCTCTCTCTTCTGTTTCTTCTTCTTGCGGGCTGCCTTTTCCAGCTGGGGTGGAGTGCATTGGGATGCACTAGGCTTGGCAGCTGGTCTGGGCTGGGGTGCACTAGGCTTGGCAGCTGGTCTAGGCTGGGATGCACTGGGTCGTTTTGATGTTGTTGCCATTTTTTTCTTTTGCATGCTGGCTGGGTCCGTGTCCTTTGCGGCCAACGGATTTTCGTTTTGAAATGTGAAAACCAAAATCGGGAAACGAGCCGTTTATGCCTCTTGCCTCATAGCCGGGAGTCAGGAGCAGTAGTTGGTGGTGTATTTGATTTGGAGACATAATTTGGAGTCAGACATCCATGACACGTAAACAAAATGTCTTTGCACGAATATGCAGGTTTTATTGCAGAAACCACAATAAATGGAATGTCTTGTGGTGATATCGCCGCTGCGTTATGTACCCAGTTTGGAATGACACAGGGTTTTTCTGAGAGGAATGTGCGGAGGTGGTGTGCTGAGCAGGGGCTTGTCAGGGACTTGCACATGAAAAATGCACATCTTAATCACATTATTATTAAATGTAATATTTAGGATAACAATTAACATTTAAACTAAGATGATTTATTACTTATATTTAAATAGATATATATATTATTTATACTAAACATAATTATTCCCCTCCCCAGACTGGATTGTCTTTTGGTCGAAAAATGATGACTGGATATCTATTCGCAAAAGGGGTTAAAGCTTCTGAGGGCAGAGTGGGCAATGTGTTGAGAAGTATTCATCAATCCTACCACATTGCAAGACAGCAGGTAAGGTCAATAGCATTGTTTTTTCTGCATTTCAATAGAACATAGGTGTTGAGATTCTAATCATACGAATACAAGATTATTGAGTTTTTATAATAATGTAAATCTTATATTTTAGGGTGCCCGGAAACTGAACCCCATACCCTACAATGCAGAATACATGGGTCACAAGCTGCATGTAGATCAAAATGAGAAGCTTGTTATGTTTGGAGTGACCCATGTAATGGCTATCGATGGTTTCAGTAAGGAGGTTGTCGGTCATTCCACCATGCCGATAAAGAACAACATCGTCATTTATGAGGAAGTGTACCGGTAAAATAACTTCACTAGTGTGAGTAGTACTAGTGGTTCCCAGACTTAAGGTGGAACCAAAAGTTGTCTCCTTAGGACCCAGACTTCAAAAAAGGTTAAAGGTTAAAACCTAGATTTGTAATATGAAAATACTTAATTTGCCACAAAAAAAAAAAAAAACACTTTCTTCTCTCTTCCGCACAGTTTCTTAGTTTATTTTCCGATTTTACAATTATTGATATCATTCAAATTTTGACAAAATAAATGTTTATTTAATTGTCACTTTAGCTGACTACGGCTAAGACTAAAGCTGTTTATGTATATTTTATGTTTGTCTGTGATTTATCCTCAGACCTGCTGTGCTTTTCTATGGACTATGGGACCAAGTCAGAGTTGACTGTGGGAAAGAGTTCTATCTGGCTTTATTCATCCAGGAAAAGCTGGCAGAACATAGACACAATCCTCAAAGGCAGCCCTACATTCAGACACCTTCTACGAGGGTGAAATAAATGTGTTGTTAAAAATGAATCCTGGTTTCTTGCAATTAAGGCATATTTCTAATGAGGGCAGGCAGACTGACAGAGCATTCACACGGTTCCGTCGGAATGCGTTGATCCAACGGATGGCTGAGGAGGAGTCTGGCGCATGGGGTTGTGTTGATACCAGAGACGTTATAGTGAGATTGACAGGTCAACAAACCAATCACGCCACTAGCAAGCTGTTTACCTTGTGAGTAGTAGCATGCTAACATTAGATAGGTGACTCAGACACCTCGCAAATCCTATCAGACGTATTTTTCAGTTACAATAAAGGTTTTTTTTACATTGTACAGTGTCTATTTCTCGGTAACTTAAAAAAAATCTAAGCAAAAATAACAAATAACAAAAACAAATACGACCATCTACGGAGTTTGGTCCGCCATCTTTTTTTTTTTTTTAGCCTCCCGCTCTTCAGACGTGAGCATAAACGTGATCTGACTGGCTAGAGCCTGTGCTGTCAGTTATGCATGAAAGGTAATTTGATTGGCTCACGCATGCATTGCCTCTGGAAAAGTTGAAAATTTTTCAACTGTTGCTGCAAGCAACGCATGAAACGCAACAGAGCTGTCATGGCAAAAAGTGACCGGGCGCTTAAAAGAGCCCGGGTGACGTTATATTGCCTTTTGAACGACTCTTGAGTGACAGTTGCTATACCAACGTTAGCATTACGTCACCCGGGCTCTTTTTGGAAGTCAGACTGGCGCTGCATTGCATACCTCAATAACGCGATTTACCTCAGAGCATTTTGCATTATACTTCGCTACCTGAGACCAGCTTGCCTGTATTTTACCTGCAATAAACCAAGCAAAACAACCATGTGCTTGATGTTTGACTGTTAGGAAAGTTGTTGACTCAGTAGTTTGTTATAATGTCAAAGTAAGCAAATTTCAACCGGTTTCACCGCTAGCATCTCGCGATTAGCAATTCCTTCGTTGGCTGCTATAAGAAGGTCCTTAGTGTGGTGTGATGAATAGACATATCTGACGGCACACACAATTACATTTTCACAAAACAGGGAATTGTTTGCACCACCTTTAACTATAGAGCACAACGGGAGGAATTGCTAATCGCTAAAGGGTAGGATGTAGCTAAGTCACAAGGGCACGTTACGAGATATTTATTTAGCTTAGTATATAGCTAGCAAGCTAGTATGAACTCTCCCAAGTCTTTCTAAATAGGCCTATCAACAAATAATGGTAGATCCTAAATTATTTAAGATGTTAGCTAATTAACTGGCTGGCTTGCTAAAAAGGTAGATGAACAAGCACCGTTTATTATTTAAGATGTTAGCAAATTAACTGGCTGGCTTGCTAAAAAGGTAGATGAACAAGCACTGTTTATTTTTTAAGATGTTAGCAAATTAACTTGCTGGTTTGCTTAAAAGGTAGATGAACAAGCTCCGTATATTATTTAAGATGTTAGCAAATTAACTGGCTGGCTTGCTTAAAAGGTATATGAACAAGCACCGTACTGTATATTATTTAAGATGTTAGCAAATTAACTGATTGGCTTGCTAAAAAGGTAGATAAACAAGCACCGTATATCACTATTTTCTCCTCCATTTTTCTCCTTTTTATGAAAAGGAATTTCTACTCTAAACAATTTCAATTGAAATGCAAATGATGATGTTAACGGCTAAAATGGAACACTTTATTTACCGGGGGGAAATTAGTTTAGCCACAATATATAGCGATTAAAAAAGTAGTATTGACTACAAATGTTGACGTACAGGATACCGGCAGGTGTAGCTAAAACGAAATACTTCATAGTTTTAGGCACAATATTAAGCAACTAACAAGTAGTTGATGGCTTTCGAACGACTCTTGAGACTGACCAAAAAGTTCCTGGGTTATGTAATACTAGCGTTGGTATAGCAACTGTCAATCAAAGAGTCGTTCGAAAGCCAATATTACATCACCCGGGCTCTTTTTGGCGCCCGGTCACTTTTTGCCATGACAGAGCCACAGTTCAGTTCAGCAAAGGATGACATTGCCGGATCAACGCATTCCGACGCAACCGTGTGAATGGTAGATGACACTATCCTTAAAACCTGCACAGAACCATGTGATAGAGAGAAAGTGGTCGGAGGTGAATGCCCGAGTCAACTACCCTGGATGGAATGCACACAGGATCCCAGGTATGATTAATTTCATTTTTTCTGGCTGCATTACGAGCATGACTTGCTTGGAAAACATGGGCTCTGCCATTACAGCTGCAAGGTTTAAAAATAAATAAATAAATTGATGCAGAAAATAACATTTAATAGTTACTTTCAACATAGAAGAAGGAAATTAACTGTAGGCTATCAGAATCAGAATTGTGTTTAATCGCCAAGTGAGTGTTGAAGATGGCCGTGAACACCGGTGACAGCTGGTCAGCGCAGTTGAGGGTGGCAGGTGGCTATGTTTTGTACTGTAGAATTACCTACCGTTACATATCTTACATGTACCTTTACAAACGAGACAAGTGAATGCGTCCTTTATAGGGTACAGACCGGCATCTGCCATTACTGCTGTTTCTTTTGGTCTTTGCAAGCTCAGACAGCTGGTTTATTGTTGAAGTGACCTTTAAAAAGTAAAGGTTTTAGAGCTTGGAAACCTTCATAGTGCATATATTCCTATATATATATACCTGCCTATTCCGGTCATTTTGAGACCAAATTCAAGTGTCTACGACCTCTGAGATACAGATGCGCTGGACACGCGCTAAAAGGGCATGGCAAAATGTCGATGTTCGCTCGGGTTACAGTAAACAACAGCACCCTAGTTTTGTTCCTCAGGGTCAAATTCAGAAACCGTTGAGAAAAATCGTGCCGCTCATAATGCATACTCAACTTGAGTACTTACAAAATTCTACTTTCAGAGGTGCTCAGACTTTGTGTACATAAAACATTGTAAAGATTTCTGGCCAAGACCTTTAAACTCTGAACCTGAAGCTACAGATGTGTGTGTGGTTTCACTACTAAATATCATTAACTACAGAGTTACCTTTTCTGCTCCAAAACCAGTGTCCTTACACAATGATTATTGATGAGATAGGTGTAAACACACCTGGCACTGCTAACTGCCCATCAGATAATGGCCGATAGGTAATGACCCTGCAATGTCATTGTGGCTCTCTGCTTCCCACAGGTTTTCTTGCCACATCATGACCAAATAGCAATCGCCAAATGACCATCCTCTTATCATTTGCTAACGGGTGGGACATTAGTAGGCTAACTTGTATGAAATTGTAGTGTAGCTGTAGCCACTGTTCTACCTCGTTATTGAGGCTAGGCCTTTTTGTCTGGACATAGCAATCTTTCTTAATTTATATGAAGAGTTTATCTGTCAAGCTATCTTAGGTTAAGGCTGTCTCAGATTCTTAGGTTTGAGGTTAATTATCATTTTGAAATCGTAACCCATGGACTATCTCGCTTCCGCCTAGTAGGGCCTACTCGTGTTTGGCCTACTGTACAGACAAAATAAATAAAAGTAGGCTATGGCTACCTAGTCTGATAACTTTTATTTCTGTAGCGTATCGTAAGTTACCTTTTAGTAAAATCAGTCACTGTTCCAGCATATTTGCTATCTGCCCTTATATAGGCCTATTACCCAATTTCTAAGAATCAAGCATGCCCTTGACATACTATGTGACTTAATTTTTTTCTCAAATCGCAGAAACTTGCAGAACTTCTCCTCCATCCTTTAAGGGATGGGGAAAAAGCAATAGCAACAGTGTCATACATACGACCAGATAGCTACAAAAACAAGCAATGTAACAGTTACTTTGAACAGCAACCTATAAGCTATCCATACAGGCCTAAAACTGATATGGTGCTGTATTTTAAGACATTGACTTAGCATTCACGTTCATCGGCTAAGCCATATAAAATGTATGTAGTGTCAATGTTACTTGAAAACAAGTGACCTAATAAAAATGTATTCGTTTTTATAGCATTTGATGGCCACCATAGGTACTACACGCTTGTGAAGGAAAGGGTATTCAGCTGGTTGCAATTCAGCAACCTCACCGGTAGATGACACTAAAACCTACACACTGTACCTTTAAATTGGGCCTTAACCAAATGAAATGTTGTGTCTGATGTTTCATAACTGCTTTCTATCTTGTTCAGCCATAGGCTAATCCCTTGATCACCTCTGACCCCCTTTCTCCTTCTTCTAGTCTGAGGCTATCAGTCTGTCCTATGGCAACTGTCTGACCCTGAATTGTATTGTAGGGATTATGATTTACCAATGTATTTCTTGTATGCTTATTTTTTATAGATGGATAAGAAAAGATACGCACCATATCAACGGGCCATAACTGTGCGCCTGAAATGCGTGGCGAAAGCGACCAAAGCGGTAGCCACTGCATTCCACTTTGGTGACACGGTCACGGCAGACTGGAGCACCCGAAATGTCTGTGCGCTGTGCAATGGAGAGGAGGTCTTCGCCGCCAACCTCACAGAGGCCATGGCAGAAAAGATCGACCTTGAGCACACATATACTTTTAAAAATGTTGTGCTCAAGGATCGAAAAGCATTTTTTTTTTAAATTAACAGAAATATATAGGTCTTACAACCTACCTGTAGGACCAGATACGGCAGCACAGGGGCGAGTCCTCTTCTGCCCCCCAAGTCAGAGGGTTCAATTGAACGAAGCCTCTGCTGTGGCCGAATTTGTAACTTTGGAAGGCCAAATTACCACAGTGACTGGAGACTAACTGCAGGTGGTCCTCAGGTTGCTTCAGCACCCAAAGCTAATAACTTGCATTGTTATTGCATTGTAATACATACTGGGAGGAGGAGTCTGTTTGCTGTTTTTGTTAAAATATTTAAATATTTTTGAGTGAAGCTAAAATCACCCAGTGCAATATACCAATATGCCTAATAGGCTGAAGCCGATCATTAGTGCTAAATCAAGTAAACCTACCATTAGTATGAAGCCTTGCTACAGGGTTTAATAACTCTAAGTCTCCTTTTTGCAGCTTGCAATGCCTCGCCAGGTCTCCACCAGAAATGGGTCGGTCCCCTTGACCGATGTTACCCTGAGCAGTGGTGGCGACACCCAAGCAGTGGTTCTTTGGCACGAGGTCGCCCTGACACCATTAGCTGTGGGGCAGTGGGTGGAAGCCACCCATCTCAAAGCAGGAAACACGCCTGATTTTGGATTCAAATTCAATTCAAGTTCCTACACGGAAAGAACTGTAAGTTGACAAATATTACTTCTTGTTGACGTTCTGCTGTCCACTGACTAGCAAAGTAGCAAAAGTGGATTTAAACATGACTTAAATGCAAATGCTAAAAGAAATGGAAACAATAGAAAAGCATAATTTGGCTGTTTATAATTCTTTGGCTGGGCCTACCTGTAGCTATATCTTAGCTGAGGCCTAGAGCCTTCATTTCAACATCACATTTACATTATAAATATACTGGGTTAGGCTACTTTAATTATTTGATGTGTATGAATTATATGGGCAAATCTGATCAATTAAACTGTTAAACATGCATAACATGCATTGTGATTGATACATTCTAAACTGAGGTAGGCAGTGGCATTTATATTGGTTACCACTGCTTTCCGTCTTGAATTTCCCTCAAGATAAATAAAGTATCCATCTATCTGTTGTAATCTTATAATTATCACTGTTGTTGTGGTGCCTTTCTGCAGCAATGCTTACCCTCAAGTTCTCTGGTGGAATGCCTTATTGAGGACATTAAAGACGACGGCATCCGGCCAGGAGTTAAAAGTGCCGCTGGATACCTGGCAGGGTTCCATAGACACCTGTGTGGAGCGCTTACCGCTCAAAGTGAGCCTAAAGGTGCAGGGGAACCTGGTCACATCTCCAGAAAGGTTGTTTACGGTGGGTATGCCTTTACTGTACCAAGTACATAGAATAAGTAGATGAATGATTTAATGTATGCAGTCATTTCATACAGATATAGTGACTTGCAAAAGTGTTCAACCCATCTGAAATAACTATTTATATAGCTAACGATTTTCAGTTACAAAAAGACATTTTCCCAGTATGTATTTTCATTATGGTATACTTATATGGTATATTCAAAATGCTAAATACGTTATTTGTCTTCTAAAATTAAGAATAAACCCACGTTTTTCTTAAATTTACAAATTGTTTGTGAGAAGTACCAACTGCTTTCATCCATGTGCAAGTTTTCGTACAACAAAAACAATATTACCTATTTTCCCCCGTATTTTCTTTCCTTTGTCTATTTTCAGGACAATGAGTAAACCTGGATTTGTTTGTTTGTTTGTTGATATTGTTATCGTTGCTTGTTTTTGTGTTTGTATTTTTAATTATTAAATTTTGTAATCAAGGATTGTCATTAATGGTATGTGTCATAGTTCTTCTTAAACGATGGGTTTTAGTTAAGTTAGGATACGTTTTTCAAAGGTTATAATGATATGAATGACCTACTAAAATGAACAATTATTCCAAGTTTAGTTACATTTTTAGTGAGTTCATAATGAAATGAATGGGTATCCTATTAATGAAGATGGCAGGGACATACTAAAAAGAGACTGATGACGACCAGATGTACATGTACATCTTACAAAATTTTGTCCAATGACTTTCTGAGGACAATGACAGAGCTCAGCACAGCTCATTCCCTCAACTTCTGCAGCTGCCAGGGTATGCCGTCAAAGACAAACCTCTTTTGTCAATGGTTAAGTCAGTTTCTTCAGACAACTAATGAGCAAAATACCAGTGACAAATAGAGATGGTGGGCCGGCGAATGTGATTTTCTTTTTATTCTTTTAGTTTATTTTATCCCTTTTCCTTTATTTATGTATACTTGTGTCATTAGTCAATTTTTACTTTGGGTGAACCCCTGAAGTTTTTAAATGTGCTATAGAAATAAAGTAGACTAGGCATGTCTTGACCTTGCTTAAAGACATTCTTCAGCTACCTGGACAAATATATGCTAAAATGGCACTGCCGCAAGAGTAATAGACTGACTTGTGTACTAGTGTTTGAATTCCATGCTGCTGTAACCCCCCGGGGCTTAATAAAGTGTTATCTTATAGCCAGGCATGAAAACGGGTCAAGGGTGAAAAAGGTGAGAAGGATATTACCCCTCTAGGGGGGTCCGGGGGCATGCTCCCCCGTAAGAAAAAATGTAATATTCCATATTTTAAAGCATCAATCTGATGCATTTTGAGATGCTTTTTTTTGCCAACCTGGGGAAAGCTGGAGAAACTTAACTTCAGCCATGAGTCCAAAATGATTATGGCCTCCTTACTAAGTATTATGCACTGATGTCACTGGGTCTAACATACAGTATAAGAGGCACAATGTGGTAAGGGCACCACAAATGGCTTAATGCATAGCCCCCACAAGAGATGGTGGACATGCTGTAACTTAACTTGTCTACTCTTCCATCATGATTGACAGCCAATACAATGTTATGTAATTCAGATTTTAATTAGGGCTGTCAATAGATACAAAAAAAATTACTAATTAATCTCACATTTTGAAATGCATTAATCTAAATGAATCGTGATTAAAAGTTTGTTTGACTTCTAAAGACTAAATCTTATAAATTAACGAGTAATCACTTTCAGACAGCGTGTATTTTAGACACTGTTGTTTAATTGTATTTTTTTTTTTTAACACAAAACTACACGCAGAACTGTGTTTTCAAAGAGGCTCAGGCCTATAACTCGTACCTATAAAGTGCCAGCCAGGTAGACTGTGTGCCGCGCAGGGTAGATGTTAAAATGGAAGTAGCCTAGCAGCCGCTAACATAATACGGGCACTATCAGTGCCTAAAGTGGTCAGTTTGCCACTTATCTCCCATCTGTTTGAGACGTCGATGAATTCCTCTGCACAGTCCTTCGCTGTATGTCGCAAATGTTTTTTTTTTTTTTTTTTTTTACTTCCAATGCAAAAGATCTCAATTTCCATACATCTTCAATAAAATGAGCTGTGACACCCAGGTAATTGTCATTTCTGACTGACGTCCAGTTGTCACCAGTAGGCCTAAGGGCGACGCTGGCAGCTTGTTCGAGGAGCTGAATTTTTCGTGCTCTCTCGCCGTCATACAAGGAATGTATGCGACGGTAAATCGTAAGAATTGTCCCCTGAAGGAATTCGAATCACCTCAGACAACCCACCGTCCTCAACTATGTTGATGGGCCGACAAACTGCGTAAGCGTTGGTAACCTTTTCACAGACTGGTCTAGTTATTTTAGTGAAGTCGTGGAGTGTGGGTTGGCCACCATCTAACCTGGGACTGCTTTCTGTCGGGTGATAACTTTCTGTCGGGTGATAACTTAAAGACGAGCTGCTTCTGTGATAGCTAAATTCAGCTTGACAAATGCTACATACAACTTTAGTTTTGTCGGTTGTTCCGTCATTTTTACGCTTAAACAGAAACTTTCCGCCCAACAATCCCTCTGCTCTCTCCATCTTCAACTACCGTCTCGGTCCCTCCTATTCCTGACTGCAGGCACGCGGCGGTTTCGTGTAATGTGTCAATGCACATCGGAAGTAAACAAAGTTACGCTAACTGCCTTAAAATATTGTATCGCATTAATCTCGGCCACAATAATCTCATAGATTAACGCGTTAATTTTGACAGCCCTAATTTTAATAAATTTTATTGGCAAAGATAACAATTTACATTACAGTTTGTAATACTCTCAGAACCAGATCATTTTTTCTTCTTTGCCTGAACCACCAGTGTCTTCATGGCCCGCTTTCGCTGTTTTGCCAAGTCTCAGCCTCGCCCCTTTCTCTTCTTCAGCAGGCGTGCTTTCAGCTTCTGATGGTGGTCTGCACTGGTGATGCAACAAGGCAACTTCGCGTTAATATTTCCATGCACTCGCGCTCCCTTCTGGCACGCGCACCTGTTCACAATTCACTGAATCTCGCGCTCCCTTCAGACACGCGCACCTGTTCGCAGTTCACTGAATATGAATACCTACACCCCCCCCCCCCCCAAAAAAATTCTCATCGAATCTACACGATTCACGTGCATTTTTCTAAACTTTTTACTTTTTAAAATATTAAAGAAAATCTAATACAATTTCTCCCATTGACTTACATTGGGCCATTATGACATCATACTAGGGTCTTTAAATTGGCTTGCACCTGTGTTTCACTGACACCTGCGCCAAGGTTCCAATGCTCCTCTTCTCTCTGTCCCTCTCGATTAAACTGTATAACTGGAAATATAGACACCTTCCATACTCTACTTTTTTTTCTACCCATCTTTCTCTTCTTCTTCTCACTACTTTATCTCACACTCCATTTTCTCTCCTTCTTTCAATATTTTCCCTCTTTACTCTTCTTTCCTTTCTTTCTTCCACTCTTCTTTCACTCTCGTGTCCTTTATTTTTTCCTTCTTTCACTCTTCTTTTACCTCTTTCCTTCCACTCTTCTTCCATTCTTCTTTCCTTTCTTCACTCTTTTCTTCTTCCTTTCTTAACTTTTGCATTTCATGCACTGGTATTTCCTTCAGGAAATGCATTTTCTAGTTCTAGTTCTAGTTCCTTTTACCGAACTGCTGCGCTTAATTCAGCTTGAACCAGTTAACGTAGAAACTTTGTTCGAACTTTGTCGCGTAGGTCTTATAAAGGTCACTTATACTATGTATTTCACTTTTCAAGATATTAAAGAAAAACTAATACAAATATTCCCATTGACTTACATTCGGCCATTGTGACATCATAATAGGGTCATTAAACTGGCTTGCACCTGTGCAGGCACCTCTTCTCTCTGTCCCTCTCCATTCAACTGTTATATATTGTATAAGAGACACCTTCCATACTCTACTTTTTTTTCTCTCCTCCCTCTCATTCTACTTTCTCTTCCACTCTCGTTCAGTCCAATCTCTCTTCGTCAATCCTTTTTTGTCTTTATCCATAGCCACTTTTGTTCACTCTTCTTTCACTTGTCTTTCCTTCTTCTTTCTTAACTTTTGCATTTCATGCACTGGTATTTCCTTCCGGAAATGCATTTTCTAGTTCATATATGAGTTTGCCTACACATCAAATGTAGTATTATCTTGCTTTAGCTCTTCTTCCATTTTGGAACTCCACAAAGTCATATTCAGAGGTGGCATAGATTTTTCTGGAGTTCTGTTTCCAGACATGGGAACCTTAGGAGTCAGAAAACATTAACTTCACTTCTGTTTTTAAAAGGGGTCATTGACTGGTTTTTTTTGGGTATTTCACACTGTTCCTTACAGTCTCTGAATAGGGTATGTAACATTGGTTGGGCTGAAAATGGCCAAGTTGCTGTTCTATGCCCCCTGATACATCCTGTGAAATAGCCCTAGAATGAACTAGCCCCTAGGTTTTCTCCTTTTATGGTATGCTCATGAATATATAGATGAGCTGCGCGCTGATTGGTTGGTTTACAACGAGCAAAGTAAAGACGCAACACTGAAACATCGAAGTGTCCTGTTGGCTCAGGAAATATTGCGGTGTTTGCATCATCTGTGATGTACAGACTACTGCGATTTACCTGTTTAATTGGATTGAATGAAAAATACCATAAAAGATTAAAAAACATTGTAATTAAATAGTAAAAAGACTAATGCTAATCCCGGGTTTCCATAATATATATATATATATATATATATATCATAGGTCAACATACTTTAAACAATTATATATATATATATGGGGCATTCTACCGAATTGGTGCAAAGTGCGGTCACTTAACAAGAAAAACTATTTTTATTCAGCCATAGATATTTACTAAGAATATGTTATGGTCTATTTAAACCCAAGGCATTAAATGAGATAGTGATAAGCTAAATATATACAAAATCATCATTTATAGGGTACTTTCTATTGGGAAGTAGCTGTCCCCCACCTTGACATCTAAATTTCAATTTCTGTAAATAACATTTAAAACAATTTTTTGATTTTTTTCAATGGTGTAATTTCAAAGATCTTTATGATTAAGTTTAAACAGAAGTCGTAAGATTTATATTTATTGGGGGTTTAATTTTTAATTAAATAAACTATACTCAACAAATCATGCCCCCAGTTTTCATGTCACTACCGAAACACAAGAGTTTTAGTCCATTGGCTGAGCCTGGTTTTTAGCCACGACCCTGCATTTTTGACCAGGCAGTGACACTGCATCCCTATCCCAAGTGGTTGAATGGTAAGTAGCTAAACCCCATACTTTTGATATAAATGTGTTCCAAAGTCTGAAAATCGGCACGTAACCTTAAGAATTGTCACTACCGAACACATATTCTCTTCAATTAGTAAACTTTTTGGGGTTTTATGCAAAGTATTATGTTTTTATGTGTGTTCACCTCTTCAAAGACGTGAATACTAGCCATGTGTTTGCTACCATTCTTTAGTTATGCTCAAAGTTAGCTAGAATTGTCACTACCAAAACAGTCACTACCGAAACATATGGTAAAGTTTCGGTAGTGACATGAGTATTTCAGTAGTGACAAAATGGAATGGTAAGTAGTTCAATCCTATCATTTTTAAATAAATGTTTTGTGTGGACTAAATGGTAAACATGTAGATAATGCTGATTTCTATCTGAAATTGTTCAGGGGAGAAAGAATCATGACACCAAAATGCCAAAAGGAATTAGAAAAAGTGGAGCAGAGCTCAAAAGGCTCAAGCACCTTGGCATTATTAACTCACTGAGCTTGAGCAAAGTCGCAGAGTTGTGCTGTGACACTCAGGCTAAAGCTTGCAGGTACAGGGAATGTCTCTCATGTAAGAACAAGTCTCTCACACACACCACAAGTACTGGTACATCAGAACGTGGTGGTACCAGTGGCTCACGGAAAAAGAAGATTATGAAGACTGAGAAAGAGAGTGTGACAAAAGCGGTTAAACCAGTGGTTCCCAACCTTGGGGTCGCGACCCCTAGTGGGGTCGCATGGAATTGAAATGGGGTCGCCTGAAATAGTAAGTGATCAATACAAAAACATATAAATATTTTTTTTTATTATAAAAATAAAAACACCACACATAATTCAAAACAACCCCTCATAAATATCTAATTCAAATAAAATGCGGGCACTCGGCATATCTTGATTCACACGACCACACATATCAACATAAACATAACATCAAACATAAACCGCGCGGAAAGTAAGCTAGCTAGCAAGAAAATCAGAGCGAGAGAAATACAATTAAGAAAATGGAAAGATTTCTTCACCCACGCGAGTCGCCAACATCTTCAAGTGAAACTCAGAAACAGACACCAAAAAGACAGCGAAAATATGATGAAACCTTCCTTCAGTATGGATTTACTAGCATAACTGAAAACAACGAGGAGAAGCCTAAATGTCCTGTCTACCGAGAGCATGAAACCCAACAAGCTCAAAAGACATTTTGAGACAACACATAAAGAATATGTGGGGAAACCAAAATCTTTCTTGATAGAACGCAACAGGGGCTGCATTCGCGAGTGGCGGTGGAGGATTTCTGGTTTGGCGCAAGAGAAGAGTTCCCCTCGAGATCTCACAGTGTGCTTTAAAACTGTTGGTTTTCTTTTGGAAGCACATATTTGTGTGAAGCCGGATTTAGTGCTCTTGTGTGCATGAAATCAAAGTACCGTTCGCAACTGGATGTAACGGCAGAGATGAGATGCACTCTGTCTACTATACCACCCAACTTTGAAAGGCTGCAGCGAGACATGTGCAAGCTCACCCGTCCCATTAAATATGGTGAGCCCATATTTAGCTCATATTTGTAGCCTACTTAGCCTTGTCATTGTTTGTTCAGAATGAATTAATTTGCAGCCCATAAAATCCTCACTTAATGTGGTCTAAAATGAACGTTTACTTGCAACATAGTTTGTAATTCTATTAGGCCTACTTGATTGAAAACAAATATTTTTTTGCAAAAAATTGTCAGTGTTTTGAATATCTGGGGTCACTACAGCTTTGTGATGTCAAAGTGGGGTCACAAGCCAAAAAAGGTTGGGAACCACTGGGTTAAACAGAGATGTGAGGGCAGCCCAGAGCACCTTTTGGAAGATTTTGGGAGAGAAATGAAAGCCAAAGTGTGCAAGCACCTCTTCCAACATCCCTCACCAGTACACACAGCTACAATTCCTGCACAGATCTCCGAAAGAAGACGAAGCTATTCTTCACATTGACTATGCAGAAAACTGGCAGTGCAAATATGCAAAGGAGGTGCATCAAGTCCATTTTGGAGCATCCGACAGGCAGACTACACTGCACAATGCTGTTGTGTACACCACAGATTGTACACTGACATTCTGTGCCTTGTCACCTTCGATGAAGCATGATCCTCCTGTCATTTGGGCTCAGCTTCTACCAGTTCTTAAGTTCCTGAAGGATCTGAAGTTCCTGAAGAACCATCCTAGGATCCAAAAGCTCTTCTTCATCAGCGATGGGCCGAACATGCAATATAGAGGAAATAATAACTTCTATCTCTTGAGCACCATTCCTTTCCAGATGGGATTTACTGCTGTTAACTAGAGTTTCCTGGAAGCTGGTCACAGGAAAGGGCCTGCCGATGGCGTTGGAGCCACCATGAAGAGAACTGCTTGTACTTTAAATGGTTCTGGATGATTATGTCTTCAAAAATACAATTATTCTATTGACCACAAAACATTTGTGTTTGTAATATTCCCAATTTAAGGCATGTTATGAGTCAAGATTAAGCAATAAGGTTGATGAAATATGATACAACCTTGCAAACAAAATACTGTGCTTACTACCAAAAACAGTGTAGTCACCACCGAAACACTGGATGTTTTGTAAAAAATTAAGTATATTGAGTTATCAACTGAAACGGTATGATACTGATTGGTTTAATGTATGTTCAAACCATCATCAAACTTTGGAATCAATATGATCAGTATTTTGCATTTTACAAAAAAATATTGCACTTAGATTTTGATGAATTATATAAATTGAACTTTGAAATTTGGTAAAAATTAGATTTGTATTGATTGAATTGTGAAAACCTTCAAGAAATATTTGTAAAAATACTCTTCAAAGAAAAGGAAACACAATCTGAACAGGTTAATAATAATACTTTTTTACTATAGTGTATTACTATGTTTCGGTAGTGACAATTTTTGGGAGAGGAAAAACATTCCAACATTCTGAAAATACAATATAAAAATGTACGGTTCATTTACTATATATGTGTACTTTAGATATGGTACGATATATATATATATATATACGGACAAAGTTTTGGGAATAAAACATAAAAAATTCTAAATATTTCCAACCTGACTTTGCACCAATTCGGTAGAATGGCCCATATAGCAAAGTTACTTTAACTAACATTCATGGCCGCGGGAACTAGTGGTGCTGAGGGTGCTGCAGCACCCCCTGACAGCACGAGAATTTAAAATGATGTGTTCTGCCCATAATATGTTTTATGTGTTTTGGTGACTTAAGTTAAATTGTTTGTATGTTCACGTCATTTAATGTGTTTGATACCAGTGTCAACGATTTATAGGACTTTAATTTTGACGCCCACGAGATCGGGAAGCAATGGAAGTTTGGAACACACAAACATCGTTCACATAGCAACACTGTCAACTGTCACAGCAAGTCACAGTCAAATTTAACGTATTTTTAATCTGTCTTTGAATCTCATAGAAAGCAATGACTAAGTTTTACATGATCGTAATATGTATATTATTTAATTACAATGAGTTGTGATAACTTTGATGATGTTTTAATAAATCGCTGCAACTGCACGACACTACTGTTGTTTACGTTAGCATGTTAGCTAATTAATATCCGTTATGTTGTATTTTATAATTCAGCACTTTTTCCACTTTGTTTTTATTCCTAGTTTCACTCCATTCAATGTTGTGAATAAAGGAGCAAGAAGGCTCATTTTCCTGGCTCTTGAAAAAGGAGTTTGGCTCGCTGCTTAATCTATATTAACGCTGGGAAGCAACATATAGACAGAGCAGTACAATATGACTTGAAAATCACAGTCCAGGGCCTATTTTTACTCCCAGTCCATCCCTGCAGCCCCGCAACATTAAGCCCCCCAGAACCCCCCTGATAAAATATGTTCCCGCGGCTATGCTAACATTAACTCATTCTACCTGTCGTAGAATGACATGCCACCAAGCTAACCAAGGCGCTGTGAACTGTGTGAGCATATTTTTTTTGCAATGCAGAAAAGTGTCAATTATAAGTTGAACAATGACAGCACCTGAAAAATCCTGCAAATCTTGTCTGCTGTCATGTCATATTCTTTCAGTGTCACCCGTTTGGGTCCTCGAAAATAGCACGAAACTTTCCATTGCCGTTTCCATTGTCGTTCCACACTAACTGACAAATGGCAGCGCACCCTCGGCTGACATCCTGAATGTGACTGTCAAGTTGCTGATCAGAAGAGATGGAAACAGCAAAGCAGAATGTGCAAAAAAATCCAAATAAAGCAGTCCCTGAACTATAACTCAACCCTGACTAAATAACGGTCACTGTCATATACGGTAAACTATTAGTTAAGTTAGTCTAACTCACAATGATAATTATTGGCTTAATGGAGTGTAGTTATCACATTAAATGTAGTCAGTGTTAGTTAACTGTTACTTCGTTCGTTGACTCCTCGTTCTCCCCCGTTTCCCTTACCTTACCCTTCACCCCTGACCTACAACTCCGATCTCATTGGCTTACAAATTAAAACATCATATACCGTAATTTCCGGACTATAACCCGCTACTTTTTCCCCACGCTTTGAACCTTGCGGCTTAAACAATGACGCTGCTAATTTATGGATTATTATACCTGTGACTGTATACGGTGGCTTTGTGGAGCTAGGATGCTAGCATGGATGCTTAGCTCCACGCCATTTCTCAGTATCTCTCAATAACTTATCTAATGTCAAAATAACCACAGTCTACCGGCGTAGACAGAACACAACTCAAAACAAAGTTTAAAAAAGTTTACAACAATACAAATCCAGTCTATTCAAGTTGTTTAGCTCACTGGTTTCAAACTAGCGTCTTTCTTCTATCTCGCTATCTTCACTCTAACGTTCTACCTGAACAGGAAGAACTACCTTATTTCTGATTGACTCTAAAGCAACAGTGCACTTAGCGTAAATGGCAAAACTAATAATATGCATCACTATTGTTTTAGCCTGTGTAAAGTTCATTTGTTTCAACGTACCGTTAGGCACCTGCGGCTTATAATCATGGAGTCAGGAGTGAAACTTACCTAGGGTGCCAAATGTGCTAGGGCCGGCCCTGCCGACTGGGGCTCAAACTTGTATCTAGCCATCACCTCCTCCAAGTTGGTGAAGAAATAGCCCACGTTGTGCTCATCACTGCGTCACGGCATCACTCAGTGACGCGGAAACTGTGACGCAAACTCCTGGCAACATGAAGGCAGTGAGGGCTGTTTCCACCAAGGATGGCACACCATCCTTTAAGGCTTGGATACAGAAACTGAAGAAGACCCAAATGTTGGTTTACAGACATTATAAGACTACATGACTTTTTCTGTGCTGTTTCGTTTAGAGTTATAGTCTTTTACCAAGTCTGATTGGCATTACATTTTGTATTTAAGGTACAGAATATTAGTTCCGTCTGTAATTAATGTTATAAGTAGGTGTTTTAAGGTAATTTATTTACTATAGATTTGCGCTTATGAATGTAAGTGATTTTATGTATTTTGCCACAGAGATTTTGTAGAAGCTGGTTAGGGTGGATATTTCCTCAGAAGAAAGGGGTTCATCTTCCTGATGACACCAACAAATCTCTAAGAAATCTGATTTGAGTTTAATAAAATCAGGTAGAATAATGATACTAGGTAGATGTTAAACACATCTTTCGCATAAAAATGTGTTCTTACAGATTGTTTGGGACAAGTCTAAGCAACGATGGGTGGATTGCAATCAACCAGAGGAAGAGGTAACGTATTAAATGAGTAACAGGAATTAAATAGACATTCATTTCTCTGCCACTGATCTTTTATTACAGTTTTAAGGTGTAAGTTCACCCCCAGCCCAGCTCCATCCACTGCATCATATTTTAAGGTATCGAGAATGTATGATTGCATTAGTTTGACGAAGTATAGAGACAATTCCACCATAGTCTACGGTCACATACAGCCTATGTGATTTTAAGGAGACCAAGCGTCACCAAATGGGAGGTAGACTGTGCTACAGACGGGTTCTTCTCAAAACTAAACTGGTCCACACTTCATGTGTAGTGAGTCACGTTATATTTCTAGATTGTCAAGAGGAGTGTTATATGTTATTTCTGGTATATGTTATTTTTGTTACCTGTTGTATGCCGTCTACTGCGTAGATGTTGGCTGCCAAGTCGTAAGAATTTTGCTGCGCTGAAGAAATTTGGTGTATGCGATAATAAACACTTTGACTTTGACAAGTTGAAAATTTTAAGTGGAAGTTTCAAGTATCTGGCTCAATCTGCGGTTGCTGACTAATGGAAACAGCAAAGGACCAAATTGTGCCAAATGAAGCAGTCCCAGAATCTGATGGGGAGAGAGAGGAGACGATGACGGTGGACGAAGAGGCACCACCACTGGACAGGACAGAGGGTGTAAGCATAGTACACCAATATATGATGTTGCAGTTGAAGACGGAGGAGGGAGGACCGGCCCAAGTTGTGTGGAAAATTCGTTACATCCTTGGATGGAGACCAGTGCTAATTAGTTTAAATAAAAAGAGTGCTATTTAGTAATAGGGTAATAAAATGTGAAATTATACTAGAAATATTTAGTTAAAAAAAAAAACAACAGTGGCTATTTAGTTTAAAAAGTAATAGGGTAATACAATGTGCAATGATTGTGGAAAAAAAATTGTAGTCTCTCTGTCTGAACCTCCTTTTGTATTCTAAACGCTCATCTAGCCGACCGAAATTGTAATAAAGAAATAAAAAAAAACTGGATATCCACAGGTGTCGGCAGACGCCAAGATGGGCGCTTAATGTTCTGATTGGATCGCTCACCTGGCCGAGTAAATAGCTTATTCAAATTCAAGGTTTTGTTCGAACTGAAGCACTCACTTCATTCTTTTCTGATACCTCAGGCATCTCCACCCTGCAGCATCCTCTCATGATCGAGCAGCATCTTCAGTCTGCACTAGTTCAGCTCCACCACCTGTAACAGCAGCCGATGTTCTTGTTGGCTCTCACCCTTCTGTTCCCCTTCATTCTGACATTCCCCCATGCGGCAGAGGACCAGCGTATTTGCCTGTAAGTCAGCCTAGTCCACCTGAAGTGCAAAAGGTGGTAGTTGAGCATGTCGTTCGAGGTAACGACACAACTTTTACCGACAGCACTAAGCTCAGGCCCTTTTCAGGCAGATTTCCCGTCTCTAATCATGAAGTAGATTATGAGACGTGGCGCAGCCATGTTGACTTTTTCCTTTCTGATCCAAGATTAGCAGCACAGCACATAATAAGGAAGATTGTGGAGAGCCTGTTACCTCCAGCGGCGAACCTTGTGAAGCATTTAGGGCCACACGCTGATGTCAAAGCTTTTCTTTACATTCTTGAGGCAGCATATGGTAAAGTGGAAGACGCCAATTAACTCTTCGCCAGGTTTCTTGGTACGCACCAGGATGCAGGTGAGAAGCCTCTTCTTACTTCAGAAGACTACAGGCATGTCTGAACCTGGTTGTGCAAAGAGGAGGTATTGGACAGAGCGACTTCGACCGCCAACTAGGAGTGGGCGATACACCGGTGTAGTCACAACCGGTATTGTGCTGCGCACAACCCAACCACAGTAATGGCATCCTCCTCCTAAAATTCTCTCATTCTGAAACCAAACTGAAGTAGGAGAGTGGTAAGTTTGTTCAGTTGCAGTAGAAAACGGGTCAGTGCTTCAGATTACATACACATTTGGACGTGCGGTCAGGGGAGGCAGAGCCTCATGAAAAGTAAAAAATAATGATACAAATACATATTAATATGTATCTACTGATCTTTGCTTTAAAATAATTTGTTGTATGATTCCGATAATTTTTATAATCTAAATCGCTGAATTTGACCATGTCCTGTTCAAACAGAGAGGCAACTCGCGAGGTGAGGCAGCGAAGAGCTGCGCCTCATCTCAGATTGTGCAATCCCTCACACACTGGGTTGAGCGCATGACTTTTGCTTTCTCATTGTTTGTCATCAGTGAAATATTTGTAGACACTTTTATTATATGTCGTTTGTATCCATAGAATAGGTAATGTAATGTATTTCACGTATGTGAAGAAGCTATTTAGTCTTGCTGATCTGTCATAAAACCACAGTGAAAAAGCACAGGGGAGGCAAACCTAACCTCTGCCTAAATGAAGGGGGCGTGCGATAGCCTGGAAAATGGACTTCCAATCCAGTGAAGTGATAAACAAATACATAATTGGAGACCAATGCCAGAGCTAAAAGGTTTGCTTCAAACGACAGGACAGAAGATAACTTTAGCAGCTAAACTCCGGACCAAACTCGGCTGACGGCCATGTCTTTTAAGTAAATGTACATTTTTCGGCGTTTTCACGCTTAGATTTTTTTTTATTTAACGACAAAAAGACACTACTATCCGATAACACCGTTATTGTAACCAGCAAAAATAGTTAATGTGATTTGCGAGGCGTCTCAGCCAACTGTTTGACATTAGCACGTTAGCCTACGTTAGATAGTATCACGTTCTTGTAGCGTACCAACGTCACACGTTACCGTAAATGCCATCTTAAAACGGCCGCTCGAAACCAACGCTTTCACCCGAAAGACATGTCTTGTAATACACCTGTCTATTACGGCATCGAGGCAGCTACCTTCCATTTCGAACAGACCCGAAATAAAAAAGCGTGCCTGTCATGGTGAAAAAAAATATTCATGACAGCTTGCGTTCGCAGATTACTTGGAGGACCCCCCCCCCCCCCCCCCCCCCCCCCGCCCCTAAAAATATTTCTATTGCAGATCTACACGAATCACACAAATGACCTAATTTGGATCAAAAACGGCAAATTTCGCCGAAAGGTGACGAGTTTGCACCCCTGTGTAAGGGAGTGTTCCCGAGCGGTTGGTTTGGTCAGACTTAAGGGATGGATGAAAGGCAACACAGTACTTCCAAAATGGGTTTTTTAAAATTTCTTATAAGTTACCAGCAGGTTTAACACACAACACGACAAACAAACAAAACACTGAATGCAAAATAAAAACGAACACCAGGACAATGCCCACTTAGCTATTCACCTGGTTTCACACAACCATCAACTTAGGTCTGCTCGCGTCAGCAACCTTCTCTCGACTGAGCTGTGCGGCACGCATTTAAACAGCTGGTCGTTACCATTAAACGTGCATGAATCAATTAGCCGTTTTGCACGGTCTTCTCTCCTTACACACGTACTGGCATAACACATTGCATATATACCTGCATGTTTTACTATTAACTATGCCATTTAACACTTTATCAAAGACTTATTTAGACACATTAGGAACACCCCTGCCCCAATGAGCACTTCCCTCGCAGAGCGCGAAATAAACACAGATAATCATTCTCAGCCCTGCATCCCCGTTTGCTTCCCACGTTCCCGGAAGACACATGCAACAGGTGAGTACGCAGCTAAACCTTTTGTCCATGGATCAATGCACAGAAACTCCATCCCGTGTTAATCCCCACATCATATCACATCTATGCACATCACACAACATAATCACATAATCCAACGTTCATATATCGTTCCATCAGAACGTATCTTATAATCAGTGATCACGCATTGCGGGGAAACGATTTTGATTATAAATTAATATTTATTTTATTTTTACGATTTTGATTATAAATTAATATTTATTTTATTTTCATGATGACATATTTTGCCTTAACTTATGTAATTTAACTAACAAGGGCTACTAAAATATCTGGACAGTGGAAAATATCGTGATATAAATTTTAGCTCATATCGCGCACCCTTACCGCCAACTGTTGAAACAGTTTTGCAGGGGCTGTTGGAACAACTCTCTCATCTCTAGTCTTTAGCTCGAGCACAAGAAGGATGCTCCACCTCCTTTCGCTGACCTGTTGCTGCTTCTCCGGACTGAGGAGGATAAGCAGGCTGTGAAATCAACTTGAATGTCACAGCACTTGGGCCTCTTAAGGACGAAAGCCCAGGCTAAGTACCACCATGCCTGTGACTACAGTGCAGATAAGCGTAACTTCGATAGTCAGTTCTCTGACTAGCCCTGTTGGTGAGAAACGGATGCAGAAAGAGATCGCTCAACTGAAAGCCCAGCTGGCCTCCCTGAAAGCACCGGGTGAGCATGCCAAAGGTTCTTTAAAGAAGACAAAGGCCGTCAACAGCGCTCAGACTGATCGTGCATCATCCACTCAAGGGGAGACCGAAGCCCTGGTACTGTTTTCAGTGTGGAGAAGATGGCCACATCTCTTCGGCATGCAGCGGCCAGGCCAATCCAGCGCTGGTTGACACAAAGAACAAAGTTTATGGTGTTTCTGGCTCCACCAATTTAAACCTGCATTAGTTCCTGTAATGTGTTAAACAGGAGCTGCAGACCACTCCTGTCCCACATCCACGCCAACGACTAAAGCAAGACTTTGCTATACAGGTTCAAGGCAGTATTCCAACCTCCCAAAAGGGCTCATCGGCCATAAGTGCACCGCTGACATCACCATCTCTGGCGTGCACTGCAACAGTTTACTTCATACGGGCTCTCAGGTGACGACGGTGTCCTTGTCATTCTACCAAGACCACTTGTCTCACCAGCCCATTCAGCCCATGAGCCATCTCCTTGAAGTTGAGGGAGCTAACGGAAAGTCTGTTCTACACCTCGGTAATGTAGAGCTGAAGATAGTCTTCCCCAAGGAGTTCATTGAATCTGAGCCCGAAATAGTCACCCTTGTTTTAGTCATCCCAGACATCCGCTCCAGCAGTGACATACCTGTTGTGGTAGGCACCAACAATCTTGACATGCTGTATGATGAGCAGTGACCACAACACGTCCAGCTTAACTTCACCCTTACCTGGGTACACACAGATTTTGAAACAGCCTTTCCATCACAGCACCCGTTCAAGCTTCCTATTTGGGTGCGTAATGAAACAGACCATGACATCACCCTGCCTGCCAACTGTGTCATTGCTGAGCTGACCATCCCCCATAACATCATTTCAAGCCCCTCTCTGGAATCCAAACGGTCTGAGACAGTCAAGTGTTGTCAGCTGTCCTACCAGCAGCTACGTTTAGCCGAAACACCTGACTTGTCTTTTGACTTCGGCGACTCTCCAGAAGGGAAGTTTTTCCCCTGGTCTTCATCTACAAAAAGCAAAGTCAACACCAGTATCATTAATTCACTTTAATCATTTGGGATCAATGGGATTTTAGGAAACCAAATACAAGCTGTGACACTGGTGTAGCACTACAAAAGCTTGGTTCCAGCTCTGCACCAGAATGAGATGCTAGATTGGCTATGGGTAGATATTTTGACTTATGAAACATCAAACTGTTACAAACCTTTCTCTTTATCAACAGCACATTCCTGAGGGGAATGGCAATGGGATCTTTGCTTATCAAATGATGTTGGGTCATCATCTGGAACACAAAGCGAAAATGAAGCTAATATACTTCAAGATCACAGGGTCACAAATATGTCACCATGGCTGGACTACAGTTTTAGCATACCACTCTCAATGTCAGCTTCACTTCCTTGTCCAGTCATCCAAATGGTGTCTAATTGTTGTATAATAACATGAGCAGCACAATATTAGGCTTATAGTAAATTGCAATATTATCATTCATCATGCAAAAAAAAAAATAACCAAAATGTTTCAATAGATGATAATTGTTGCGGATACTTACCATCTAGCGCCAAATGTATTTCATCAAGAGATTTGCCCTTGTAGGAAGTGGTGCCCTGCTCGACTGCCAGAAGCGGTTTGCTTATTTTGATGAGTTGAAGTGTGTTTTCAGAGAGTCTGTAATACTCTCGATGGACACGGAGATCGTGACCAAGAAACTTGGTCCATTTCATTGTTCTTCTGATTCATGATGTGGCACAAAGTAGCTACAGGGTTCCCGCGGGTCCTTAAAAAGTCTTAAAATGTCTTAAATTAAAATTCGGGTAATTAAGGTCTTAAATTGTCTTAAATTTCACGTAAAGTTGCTGTAGGTATACATTTTTTTGCCGGTGCGCTTAATGACGATGAGAAAGCACAGTGGCGCATCGTAAAACATCTCATAGTTGATTAATTTAGTATTGTGTGAATTGAGTCTCCGCAATTTAATAGCTGTTTACGGTAGGTCGGCTACAGACGCTGACGTCAGGCTGCGTGTCGCCATTACGCGGTTGTCGATGTGAGGTTCAAAATGCAAAGAAGATGGGGAAGTGCAACGCAGATTTCGGTGCTTCATTTCGGTGCCTGAGCCAATTGAACACGGTCGCTAGGCAGATTCCATGGGGCACATGTAAAACTGCCCCAGCTCCCAATGTAAACGTTTTCCTGTGTCGCTCACGCTCATTGGTGTTTTCATAGCAACAGTCTTATGACAGTGAAGAGCAGGCAGCATTTCACAGAACAAGCACAAACAGAACTAGCCAATCAACCTTTTAACAGAGAAAATACCGAAAGGTAAACGGTCAAAAGTGTCACTGTATTTCGCACAAAAAGATTAAAACATCGCGACGTGCAGCAAATGCAACAAAACAATTGCGTGAAAAGAGGGGAGAGAAGGCAAGAGTCAACGGCAGATCAGCAACCGAAGACTGGAAAATAAACGGAGATGACAGCTAAAGGTAGTCTCTTAAAGGGGCAGTACACATTTTCTCGTACTCAGTGTGTTCAAGTAACAAGATTAACTATAAACAAGATAGAAAAGATAGGTATAAACAAATCATAAAATGGTGAAATTTCATGAAATAAATGCAAACAAAATAATACATTTTTGACTCCAATAATACTATTTTTGCAAAAGAAGTTTGAAGCTGTTTTTTGTATTTATTTAAGTATACTATAAACTGTTGTTTACAGTTAATATAATGTTCATAGTTTGAAGTTAAAAAGTTTGAAGCTGTAGTTGGAAGCCAAGTGTTTTGTATGTATTTATATTTATAATATACTTTAAACAGTTAATATATTGTTCAATTTGAAGAAAAAAAATTGCCTTGGCAATAAAAAAAGCCTTTCTTTAATGTCGTCAATCGTCGCTTTGTGCTTTAAAAAAAGTATCGGTTCAGGCACCGTTTATGCACCGGTATCGTTTTAAAAGTATCGGTTTAGCACCGGTATCGGAAAAAACCCAAACGATACCCATCCCTACTAACGACGATACAAGTTCAGACGCCACCTCTCAGTCGGCTGTAACAAGTTTAATTTCACCGCCAGACACTCAAAAGGCAGAGGTACTGTGGGTTCTCCATACTGTGACGAGGCACAATTCATTTAAATCTAACGATGACATACGTGGCGTCTTTGCTGCCATGTTCCCCCGATTCACAGCTTGCAAAGTCATTCACCTGTGGTGAAAAAAAAACGGCATATGTCGCCATACATGGCATCCCTTCATTCATCAAGAAGGAGCTATCGTGCAGCGTTAGTGAGAAACCATATGTTGTCATGTTTGACGAAAGTATGAATAAAACGACAAAGAGCAAACAAATGGACCTTCATTTGCGATTCTGGACTACTGATGATGAATTTGGCATGTTACAAAACAATGGACCTCTCTATTCATTGGTTTCTCTCATGAAGTCATGTGATAACATTAATGTTTTCAAACCGTTATTATTTTCATTATTCGATATGATTCCTTCATGCAATGCATTGTGTTGTTTTGTGACATTTTTGGGTCTTAAATTATATTTGTTGAGGTCTTAAAAAGCATTAAATTTTACTTTTGAAATGGTGCAAGAACCCTGAGCTACTTGTTTTCTCAATTTAGTGGATGTAAGAAGTTCTGGGAATTGGCATGACTACGGCTTGTTAGCAGGCTAAAACTATTTACACTATCACTGACGTATGAAAAAGATAGTTTGAAAACAAACATGTTGTAAAACTGCCATATACTGATCAAATGAATACTTACAACACATCTCCGTTTCAATGGTTTGGAGCTGTCGGGGCTGCAGTAAAATATGTCAATATGACCAACAGCTGACTCATCGGTGAAACGAGTGTCAATGTAATGTTCTTACGCCAGTATCATATGTGCTATTGGTTCGACTGATATAGTAGGCAACTGTGTTTGCCGGCGAGTTTAACAAACTTTTACACTATGGTTTTGTCAAATTGCACAGAAACTGATGGTGGCAACAACATAGAATAGAAATAACATAATCATCCCAACTTTAGAAATCCAAGTTGAACAGATATGTGGCTTCGGCCCACCACCTATCTGAGCTAAGATACTTTCACCAGGAGTATTTATTCTATGCCACATAATCTGAATGGTCAGTAAACTGTGCGTTAGATTTCTCCTCCAAATCACATCTTCAGTTAACGGGAAGGCATTTGTCTTATTCCATTTCCTCTCCTCAAGATTTGTTCTTGAGACATATGTGCCCCACTCAGTGTCAAGTGACTTCTGCACTTTCACCTGCATCAGCATCCTCATTCATGAGACTGGCACCAACAGCTATCTCACTAACTGTCTTCAGGTTATATCCGAGTTTGCAAGCAAGAGATGGAGCATTGTATTTACCTTCAGACTGATTGAATCCACTGTCTTCCTTTGCTGCCGCCATAGCTTACTTGAACTTAGTTGGCACACACACATCTGCTAGATATTTTACAATGGGATCTAGAGCCTTAACAGCTGGCGTAAACCTACCCAACTTCCTCCTTTTTTGGCTAACGTAGCCGTGTTGGGATTTGTCGTGACCGTGTTTCTCATACATCATCGCCCCATATTTACATATAAGGGGGTCTGACCGGACATGGAGCAAGACCTCATCTACATACATTTTGTGTATGATGTCTCTGCATCCCTCAGACACTCCCCTGGCCATGGGGATGCTTCTGCTTGATACGCCTTAGACCCTCTTTCTCTTCCCCGAGTTACCACTATTCTCCTTCTTCTGTTATTTTTGGGTGTAACCTGAATCATGCTTTCATAGCTCGTTCTTTTTGTAAAATCCAAGGCAATGCTGGCATGGCAGGTAATCTTTAATGTCTGATTTTTTGTTTGGCTGCCTTACTGTCACAAGTTTTCTTTTCCAATTCTTTTGGCTTCAATGTTGTGGTAGTAATTTCCCTGGTTCCTAAGGTTATGTAACACTTTACAACGCTCTTTCGAGCCCTTTGGCTTGGCTAAAGCACTGTTAGATTTAGGTGGATTTCAGACCATAACTTTACCTAACAGACCAAATGTCAACTAAACCCCCACAAGTTAGTTTGCATAGCACCAGGCCAGAGCCATCAAGGTGTTGATGAGCCATCAGACCTGGTTCCTGGCTTTTGTCTGTCTTGGAGCCATAGACATTAGGTGGCTTTTGTCTACAGCCACGACAAGATGGCTAAAGCCAAAGATATTAGCATCTATATACCCATACCTGGTATGGCCATGTATTGCCCTTGGTCAAGCTAAAAAAAAATACTTTTATGATAGCCAACTTTCAGAGCAAAAACCCTGCATCATTCTAAATAGCCTAGGTTATTAATAATAATAAATATAATAAACTCATTAAACTCGTGAGCCTGCACTTCCAGCATGAAAATTCCTCCCACAGACTGCAGCAAACACGCCAGTGAGCTGGCCTCTTGCATTCTTCACCTTGCACAGGCACTTTTTGCCACCCCACCACAAACATGACTCCGGCACCACTGGTCGGAACAATGGCATTTCGGAACAGAGTGTTTAATTTTGTCGGAGTAAAGATATTTCGGACTATTTTTCGGAATATTGAGATTTCAAAATATCGGGACTTCGGAACACTGGGACGTCCCCCTCGTATCCAGAAGACTGTTTCCTGGCAGCAGATGTGCCTCGTGCTGTGACGAGGTGAAGTCTCTTACTCTGAACGAAGCTAACTTGAGCCAAGTACGGGCCTTTGTCGATTTCGGCGTAGAACAGCAGATTCTTTCAGCACGTACCACCTCAATTTCTTTAGAGTGTTTCCTTTCTAGGTGCCTAGCCAATTTTTGGCCCACTTTCTCCCTCACTTTTTTTTAGGACAAATTAACCATGAGATTTTCCAACATACCCTCTTTTTTCATTCTTTCTGTTATTCGTCATTTGGATAGTGTCAGACTGGATTCGAACCTGGGACTCCCGCGTAGTAGGCGGATTGCCTACCACTGCGCTACTAGAAGGTGGTGACTCAGGTGCAGAGACAGACGACTTACTCAGGTGGGGTCAAAAGGTTTCTTTTACTCAGGACTTTCCACACGGCAAAAACAGTAACTAAAAATACATCCAGACCACAACAAAATAAAGTCTGGGCAACTTAACAGCGTGAACTTAAGATGTTCCAAAAAACGGCTAACAAAAGTATCTCAACAAAACAAAAGCAGAATCTCTCGGAGTGGCTCACGTCACTTAACACAGGGTATCCGTTACCAAGACTCAGCACAAACACAGAAAATCAGGAGGCTTATAAAGAGTAACAAACGAGACACAGGTGAACACAATGAAACAATAAGCAAACACACATGTGACAGAAACACTGAGGACCCCACGTGGTCACAAAAGGAATAGCAGTCCAAAAAACCCTGACAGATAGATGAACTATCAGGAGAGTTTTGCTGCTGGCTTTGCCCACTTGAGAATAGTTCTGCTAGCAGGATATTAATGTTACTCTACTGCAGGCAAGCTTTGCGCATGAATATGAGCACCATTAATGAAGAAAATATGTATGTTTAACAGCGGCAGACCACATGCTCACCAACAATAAAAGGCTTCACAGTTACACTTGCTTACAGTCCCCACAACCATCTCAGATGACAAATCTGATAAATGTTGTATGACTTGCTAGAGTTACAATTTCGAACTAACGTTTAGTTTTTTTTTTTCATTTTCTAACTAAATGCCGAAAACAATCTAATTATACAGACAGTTAACATTGTTAAGAGTGGCCAATTGTATATATTGAGCTTTGAAAACTAGGAATTTAAGTTTTACCGTTTTCTCTCAGGTAAAATTTAGCAATTGCTTTCCAGCCCCTTTGGCACGTTTTCCACCGGTTGCCCTTAGAAGGGCGAAATTGACACTAGGGGGATTGATAACATTGTTCCACAGCAGCCACACTGACAAGGCTGTTTGCAGAATTTTTTTTATAATCGGCCTAGTGAAAATGTAATTAAATATACAACTGAGACAGAATAATTAAACTATATCCGTACATATTGTACAGTTTATTGGAAAACACCTTATTTAAATATAATCAGCCAAATGTGGGATATTTTTATGTTAAGATGAACATGGATTAGCTTATCAGTATGAGAGTCTCACTTTAGGAAGAATAGACTTAACAGGAAGCAGACATAGACCATTACACAGGCGACAATTAGCAATTAACAATTAACTGAGGGCCTCAGGATATCCGCACCAGATGGGGAAGGGGTCAGACGTTCTCAGAGGAGCCTTAGGCACACACAGGGGTCACAGAGGATGTCAGGGGGTCTCAGGAGATCCAGACACCCACAGACACACACATTGACACATAAGCACACACACACACAAGGGTACTCAGGGGAGTTACAGAAGAGGGAGTAGTTAATTCTGATTGGTTTTGGCAAACAGCCAGATAGGACACATCCCACAGGTTACAGGCCTTAAATTGGTATACGGAGCGTTCACACAATGAGATGATCCATGGGCATCCCCTTATTGCTGCTTATTGATTGCAATAAATACTCCAGATTTCTACATCCAGTCTCCGGTCTTCTGATTGAAAGAAAAGGTTTGGGACTCAGTCTCGCCACAACACAAACATTATCATTAAATAGGCTTTAGATAATATGCGATTCAACTTACCTGGTAGCTTTCCATGTCTTTCCATCAATTCATTTCAATGACAACTTTGTTATTCACGATACAGACCTGTACATCACTATCAAGGAGCCTTAGTTTGTTGACAGACAGACATTGTGAGCTTCTAACCATGCTGTGAACTGTGATGTTTTACATTGTAGCATAGCCTGCCCTGCTGTCAAACGGTTTGTCGGCTGTGCCTCACGTTATTTTCCTTCTGGTAACGTGAGGCACAGCCGACAAACCGTTTGACAGCAGGGCAGGCTATGCTACAATGTAAAACATCACAGTTCACAGCATGGTTAGAAGCTCACAATGTCTGTTTCACTGCCTTCATTAAACTCATAGCTTCATTTTACATTTTCATTAGTTCATAATGGAGGGTTTTGCACGTCTGAAGGCAATTCGTCACTACCTTGTCACTGGTTCCCACACACCAGGGACTTCTGGGATGCAGAGGTCTTCTGTTTGTAGGGCAGCAAAGAACTATGTATTTGAAATGGATCGCTTGTTTTATGTTGGTTCTGATAAGAGACATCTGGTTGTACTTAGCCCTGAGGAGAGGGACAAAGTACTGGTTGAGTATCATGATCATCCATCCACTGGGGGGCACGGTGGTGTACAACAAATCATAGAGAAGATAACTGCTCGTTATTATTGGTAAGGAATATGGCTAGGCCTCTTGAGAGGTAAGAACGGTCCAGGGGTAGGACTTATGATGACACAAAGGCTGTGTTCGAAATCTTAGATAGCTGTCTTAATCCTTGATCTCTTATTTGACAGGTGTCTGACGAGACAGGTCCTTTCGGGGGAAGGTATCTCAAAAACCGTTGATTACGAACAGTCTATTAAGATAGGCTGTACGTCATCGCGCTGCGTGTACTTATTTGCTCGCACAAGCGCGCTCTGTCAGACGGCAGTCAATTGCATCTTCCTTCGACTCGCTTTGCAACTTCCATTTGTTTTCGAGAGTTTATTGTCACACAAGTTTATTGTCACACTAAGTCAAGTTAAACTGTAGTTTATTTAAACTTAAATTAAACAAAAATTTTAATTAAGTTAAATTCCATTAAGTTAGTTCGAGGTAAACTTAAGGTAATTTAAGTTACGACAAGGTTAGCTTAGGTAAGCTAAGGTAAGTCGTTTTTAAGTGAAGTTATTAAGAGAAGTTAAACTTTAGTTAGTTAGTTTAAAACTGTTAGGTTTAAATTACTTAAAATTGGCGAGAATGGCGAACGTTGCAATTGTCCATCAGCTTCTGCAGGAGTGGATGGAAGAGGAGAGGTGTCGAATAGAGCAGGACAGGGGTCAGCGCAAAGATAGAGATGCTGGCAGCGTACTCCTTTGAGGTAAGTTTTTAAAACATCATTTTGAAAATATGTGATTTTAATAAAATGTCAATTATCACCGTGTGTGACATAATTCTGCTATAGTATGTAGTTATTGTCGAGACACAAATCACCACGTACAGCATCTAGCTACCGTCGACCTTCCTGAGGTAAATACAGTACAGTAGAGTGACTAACTGGCACGTAGTCGTTCACGATAGCTTCATACTATCCGTGATTATAGTAAAATGTCAATTATCACTGTACAATCATTTACATATTATGGGATATTTACAGTTATGTTCATTAATGTGCACTGTCCATGTCAGATGGATGGATGAATTCATGGATAAATAACATCTTTGATGAACAACTGTTTAACATTGTTTACAGGTCATCAATTTCAGGGTGGTGTACGGTATGCCAGCCTGAACAGGGCAGTGCCCCTTCTCCAGCATTATTTTGCTAGGGAAGACACTCGCCCTGATTTCCGGCTCAGCAGAGCCTCTATAACCAGTCTGCTGCAGCTGCTCAACCAGGAGCGGTGCCATGGATGGGGGCCAACCATAGAGGTCCTGGTGTTTCTGTTTTGGCTGGCCAGCGGTACGTCTTACCTGTGACCTCAGGCATTGGAATGTGCCCCAAGAGGCTCATTTTCAATCTCAATATACTCCACAAATATTTATTGTCAGAAACTGTGAATTGCTCTATCAACAGGTGCGTCCTACCGCATTGTGTCGAGGGCATTCGACATGCCCAGGACCACGTTGCACAACATTGTCCATAGGGTCTGTGGCTGTGTAGTTGTGGCGATGCCAAAGGTGATCAGGCTACCTTCCACTGCAGAGGGACAGAGAGAGGTATCGGAGGGTTTTGCCCGACTGGCTAGGCATGGGGCTTTTGCCAGGGCCATGGGAGCCATTGACAGCTGCCATGTTCGTATCAAATCCGCGGGAGAGCCCTATGGCCAGGATTATTTCAACAGGAAATTGTTTCCATCTATACAGCTGCAGGCGGTGTGAGACCATGCAGGGCGCTTCATCGATGTGTTTGTGTGTTATCCAGGTTCTGTCCACGACGCCCGGGTCCTGAGGCACAGCCCCCTGTTCCGGTCTGCCGCGTACCCACCCCCTGGTACCTTCTTGTTGGGTGATGGGGTTGTCTGATGAGGCCCATTTCCCTCATCACACCATTCAAGAATCCGCTCAGGGGAGTGGCACAACAGAGGTTGGTACATTCAAATATGTGATTTTAAATCGCAATGTCACAAGAGATTATTTAGCTTTTAGGCATTTTAAGACAATTCGAGCACAGGGTGGTGTCAAAAAGATTATAACCGATATGGGAAGAGAGTTTGTTAATGAATGTCACAAAGCTCTTTTTGACTCATTTGGGGTGGTGCATGCTATGACTTCAGCCTACCACCCACAGAGCAATGGGCAAGATGAGCGGTCAAATCAGAACATTAAGCGCCATCTTGCAAAGTACTGTAATAAGGAGCATAGTGACTGGGACGTCTATCTGCAACACGCTGTTTATTCGATAAACACCTCAAAGCAGCGTTCCACAAAGGTGAGCCCGTATTTTGCTATTTATGGGGTTCATCCCGGCAGCAGCGCCGATCCAAAGATGGATGACTTTGAGATCGACAATAGTGAAGAGACGTTGCAGAGGAAGGCAGACTTACTTGCCAAAGTTCATGCAAAGGTTCAGGAGAACATAGCAATCGCCCAGAGTAAACAGAAAGCGTATTTTGAAACCAAACAGAAGCATAGTGATAAACGTTTTGATGTCAAGGAAGGCGATGAGGTCCTTTTGGCAGTTAACAAGAAAACGGTTAAGTTAGGTAATGGAATGAAGGAACGTTGGGCGTGACCTTTTAAGGGAGGCCATGTTAACCAAGGGAGTGTCCACTCTTGTTGACAGCCAGGCTATTTCAAAGCGATGTCAGAAGGTGAATGTTCGTGATTTGAAGCCTATTGTCCGGCGAACAGGCACGGCTGAAGATGTCGACATTGCCTCTGACGTCCCGGAATTAACAGTTTTGTGCATCATCTCGGAGGAAGCTGTCAATGGTGAATGTAGGTATTATTGCATTTATACGTTTCTCCATAGGTAATGTCATGTCTAGTGGAATGTAATTGTAATATGTGTTTTATGCAGTGTTGTATAGTAACGAAGTAGAAATACTGTGAATTGCTCTATCAACAGGTGCGTCCTACCGCATTGTGTCGAGGGCATTCGACACAATGCGGTATAAGTACAATACTTCGTTACTGTACTTAAGTCGTTTTTTTTGGATATCTGTACTTTACTTTACTACTTATATTTCTGTTTACTTTTACTTCGCTACATTTTGCAAAGAAAACTGATACTTTTACTCCGATACATTTCCCTTGAAACTTTCGTTACTCGTTACAAAATCACCGCAGCTTTGAAATGTAAGTGGAAAGGTCTGATGTATGTATGATGGATGATACTGGTTAAGAATAAAAACTCTCATTTTACCCATTTCATAACAAGTGATCCGGGAACCCACGAACGTCATTGGGTGTTTCTTTTAGGCGCGAATTGAGTTGTCTCGAAGGTGACTAGCGGTTCTCTGAGGAGAATCGGCGTCAGTTATCGACCCAACTGACACCAGCAGTGACTCGACGGAGAGAGAAGAAGTCGGTTTGTTGAATGTCCGTTCATTGAGAGCCGTTGGTTTCATCTTTCAGCTCATTACAGCAGGTAGTATTGAAATCCAATCAACACCGACTACGTTAGCACTTATGGAGGATTATCGGGGCCATAACTAAATACATAAATAAATGAATGAATGGTTAAATACTTGGATAAATACATAATTAGATAACAAAATGAAACACTAAATATATAAATGTAACATGTACTTGTGTGTATATATATATATATATTTACGTTTTCATGTGTTCACATGTATTTATTTATACTTACATTTATTTATTTATACTTACATTTATCCACGGTGTAACTTGCTGCAGCAAAATATATCTGTCGTCCCCCGTCACCATGTCAGGGGGCGGGTTAAACCCTCTGATTGGTGGTTCAACTTGAATTGACTGCTTTTGACTAATTCAAGATGGCAGCACCCTGTGCAGATTCAATAAATGAAATATTGCATGCTACAGTAGGCGAAATGTTGGCTGTAGCTGAAGAGATGGAGGCAACAAACAACAGACAATTCAAATAGTTTTTTAAATCATATTGAGGGCTTCGCTGAAATTATGTCAACGATATCGGCCCTGACTAACACAGACATAGACGAAAATGTGTTCACGATCCTCAGATACATTTCCCCTGAAACCTTCGTTACTCGTTACAAATTCAAATCATCTTTAGAAAAAAAAATAATCATAAGAGTGATATGAGACCAACGACGGGGACTGTGGTAGAACACAGACTGCAAGCAATTTTGGCGAATCAGTGGTCCTAGCGCACGTTAATGCGCCCCGTCCTCTTAATTACTGTTGCTACGTCTTTTGAACTCGCTCATGCACAACACTGTCTGTCAGTGATTCTTTTTGGAGTAATATCTCCGCGATATCCTCCAGAACAAGGCAAAATGGACTGCAATATGCAGTGGAAGGATATATCCAAAACATTAAGATCAACAACGAAGGGGATTTCAAGCTAGCTACCTACAAAGATTATTATTATTCTTTATTCCATCTCTGGCGAGGTATCTAGCTAGCTAGCTAGCTAGCTAGGATGGTGACAATCTAAAGTACAGTACAGTAACGTATATAGCAGTGTGGAGCAAGATAGCTTCTAGTAACGTTATTGTTCAAGGGATGTGTGTGCATGTTGCTGAAAGTATTTCACAGTCACTGTACTGATAACTTGCTTGTAAAACTGATGATCCTGCTATGGCTTTGTATCAGATCGCCAGGTTATTGCTCTCAGGTTGTGCCTTATGCATACCTTGGGATACTCAGGACTAGGTTGCCCATTCACTAAATGTTACAATGTCCTGCTTTAGTATTGCCTATTGTGTATAAATTCTAGACAGAATAAACTTCATAATTCTCAAAATTTTGTCTCTTTGTTTTTTTATTAACAGCATTTACTTGTACTTTTACTTTCAATACGTAAGTACATTTAATATCAGAACATTACTTTTGATACTTAAGTACAGTAAAGATCAGATACTTTAAGACTTTTACTCAAGTAGTATTCTAAAAGGTTACTTTTACTTTTGTCATTTTCCAGTAAGGTATCTTTACTTTTACTCAAGTATGGCTTTTAGGTACTTTATACACCACTGGTTTTATGTTCCTTTTTCCTAAAAGTTGAGGTTGTTGAACCCGATCACACATACAGATAGACAGACATAGGTAAGGGCACAACCTTGAACAGAGAACAAATATATATGTATTTAGATGTATATGCAGTAGATGCTGAATGTTTTTGTCTTTGAGTTTTTTTTAATTTTTTAATTTTTTTTTTATTTCAGACATTCCTACTGTCTCCACTCTATTAGTGTTCATTACAATGTATTAGTTTTCTTCTGCTTCTGATCTGTTGGTTATTTAACCTGTTAGTTCAGATGCGCGACCGGGCTGATAACATCTTAATTACGTGCATGTAGCCACAAAAATAAAAAACATTTTACCATAAACAGACTTTTATCTGAAAAAGCACTAATACTGCCACAAGCACACGTAATATCAAATGCCTGTGTTCAGCAGGTCATTAGAAAACGACCAAAAGAAAAACGTGGTGTGCCCCACCCCCTGACGCCTCCTCAAACTAATCGTCCATTTAAACATGCTATCTTTGCCAAAATGTCTTGTTTTCTGCCATGAAAAAATCGTTATCTATCCAAACAACTAAATGATGACACTGAATAGTTTAACTGAGGATATTATTGTGGTTTATTTATGTACTCACATCACAGCACAAAACATGCCTCCATTTCCCATATCATATGATCTCAATCTTCTCGAGCTCCTCATGGCCATGACAAATATATATATATTTTTTAAACATACCTGAATAATCAAAGCCATATATCTCTTCTACGAAACTGTGTAGTTTGTATTGGCCACAGTACATTTTATTCCTTGTTCTACCGTAATTTTCATGTCTAGTGCCCACAAACCAACCACTTCCTGTAACAGATGACCGCATTCAAAATGCCTGTTTCTCCAATCCAGTTACTATAAACTGATTGACACCTATTCTATCCAATAGTACTCATTCTCATGTTTACAATGGTATGCCCATTGCCTGTCTTTGAATAATATTACGGTGTGATTGGTCCACGCGTAACCGATGGTTCTCTGGTGCGCTTTCCATGCGCCAGAGGAGTCATTCCAAGCACAGGCTTTGCGCATTCAACACAACACGTGGAGTTCGCCTATGGACACAATTGGAACAGCTGGATTGTGTCCTAGACATGACATGTAAGTATCTATATCTGCATTTATGTTTTCAGACACGCATAATACTATTAGTATGCACTTTGGTATGCTCTCACAATATGGGCTTGCCTATGTATTTGTCTGGCAAATTAGCCAGCCTGCTAGCATGCTCGCTAAAGTTAGCTACATGGTATTTTTGTTGTGTGCTCGTAATGTAAACTATGTAAATACATATCTGTATGTATGGTTTCACACACGCATAATACTATTGGTATGCATTTTTGTACGTTTCCAAATTATTGGCTTGCCTATGTATTTGTCTGGCAAATTAGCAAGCCTGCTAGCAAGTTCGCTAACGTTAGCTACATGCTATTTTTGCTGTGTTGTGTCCTCCTGATGTAAACTATACATATCTGCATGAATTCGTTCACACACGCATAATACTATTAGCATACATTTTGGTATGTATGGCATGTTATATTTCTCCTGTTGTGTACTCTCTATGTCTGCATCTTTCTTGTTTTTAGTTGCATATTGTGTTTGGTTATTTTACAATGTCTTAATTTTTTTTGCTGGATTGCTGAGTTGTTTGTGTAACATTTGCCAATTGATTTATTTTTTTCCAGAGAGATGTCCCTGCAGGAGATGCATCTGTCCGCTCCCCACTCATTTCATCTCATCTGAACAGATCTCATCTCATCAGAACAGAACTCATCTCATCTTATCCCTCCACACCCACACCCCACTACACCACCTCCACACACCATCACACACCACCACACCCCATCACACACCACTACACCACACCCCACCACACACCCCACTACACCACCTCCAAACACCACTACACCACCTCCACACCCCACCACACACCTCCACTACACACACCACTACAACACCTCCACACCCCACTACAACACCTCCACACCCCACTACACCACCTCCACACACCACTACACACCACCTCCACACACCCCTACACCACCTCCACACCCCACCACCACAAAACATACATGATGTACTTTTGAGTACAAAATCACAAAACATACATGTACTTTTATATGGATCTGGATAGGTTTTTGGGTATATTTTGGAGAGGCTATAGACCATCATATGTGTTGTCACAATAAATTACAATATATTACACTGAAATTAATTCAGAATGGTTTGCTGTAGTACAGAAGGCAAGAAAAAAAGTATGAATTCTTGATGTACAGTGACAGGTACTGGATTTTGTATTTGGTGAGGTTGGAGAGGTTATGAGACACGTCTAAAGGTATCATATGGAAACTGATGTGTAACACTTGTAAACTTTTGTCTATATGCTTCAAATTTTTTACACACACTGTCAAGATGTTGTTGCATCAGGAAATGTAAATGTTAGCTTCCTATGACATTCAAAACCCAGTTCTACACTGAAACATAAAAAAACACTAGGCGTTTTATGTTTTTTTCTGACAAAAATGTTGGTTTTGCTGCTCTGAAATGTAAACTAAAATGACATAATAAAACACTTTAACTGGTTGCATTTGATGGGCCAAGTGTCTTCTTTAATTTAAGCCATGAATGGTTATTATGCAATGTTTAGAACCATAGATATTCAAGTTTTAAATGGGACAGTGCAATATAGGCGGAAATTGTCAAAAATACCCTTCTGAATTAACAGGTTAACTCATTCACTGTTTCTCTGTATGTAGTCTCTAACTTTGGAGGACAAGTTCCCTGTGCCTTTAGCTGCAAAGGTAAAATGGTCTTATGTTTATCATGTGAACCATCTTTTCCATTAAGTAGTGGTTTGGGGTGGCCATTATGTGTGCTAACTTCTGTACACACTAACTTCTGTACACATGCTTCCAATCCATCAGGTACTGACGCAACAGATCCGCAATGCTGAGGCCAACAAAGACTCGGTCATGATCAGCATTGGAAGTTGTCGTGCCACGTTTCGCGACTTAGACAGTCTGGCAGGCCCAGAGTTCAACTGGCTGATTTATGATGTAAGTAAAACGTACAAATACATTTTTATTCTACTTTTTTCCTATCATGTTGTCATTACATTTGTTTTTCTTTCTTATAGATTGTAAATACGCGCATTGCAGTGATTGTTGCAGATCACAAACAACTTTCCACTGTAAGTAGTAGTAAGAAGTTTACACTTTTTTTGGTCTTCACAGGACAAAGCAGTGTTTCACACCCTTACCACAGTAATTAATGGTACCCCCCAAAAAAAACAAATTTTTGATTCACTAGGAATCTACAACACAATAAAAACACAGGACAGATTAGTCTTGGCCAACGCATTTAGGAATGATCTGTCCCTTTGGGACGTTGTGTTACCACCACAGTGGAAACAGACAGACAGCACTAACTGTGGTGTTTTTGTCTGCACAGCAGCATTGCCAAGGGTCGTCAGGCTACCTTCCACTGCAGAGGGGCAGAGAGAGGTATCGGAGGGTTTTGCCCGACTGGCTAGGCATGGGGCTTTTGCCAGGGCCATGGGAGCCATTGACGGCTGCCATGTTCGTATCAAATCCCCGGGAGAGCCCCAAGGCCAGGATTATTTCAATAGGAAATTGTTCCCGTCTATACAGCTGCAGGTGGTGTGTAACCATGCCGGGAGGTTTATTGATGTGTTTGTGGGTTATCCAGGTTGTGTCCACGACGCCCGGGTCCTGAGGCACAGCCCCCTGTTCCGGTCTGCCGTGTACCCACCCCCTGGTACCTTCTTGTTGGGGGATGGGGGAAATGGGCCTCATCAGACAACCCCATCACACCATTCAAGAATCCGCTCAGGGGAGTGGCACAACAGAGGTTGGTACATTAAAATATGTGATTTTAATCGCAATGTCACAGAGATTAATTAGAGTAATTACATGTCATTAATTTTTTTCCCAACACTTACTTGTAGGTTTTAACGCGCATCATGCCAGAGCTCGTTCGGTCATTGAGCGGGCTTTTGGCATAATGAAGACCAGGTGGAGGTTCGTCTTTTTCTGTGCCTTGGAGGTGGACGTCTCATTTGTGCCAGATGTCATTGTGTGTTGCACTATGCTTCAGAATGTATGTCTGGGCAATGATGATGTCCTACCGGTGGATGAGGAGGACCCTGAAGAGCCCGTCGAGGGAGAGGACCCATGGCGAAACAACAAGTGGTAGTGCCCTGCGAGACAGCATTGCAGATCAGCTGTCCGCACTTCAGTGTCTTCCACCGGAACACGATTATTGTTGATAAATTGTTGTACAGTTCTTTGATTAATAAAGTGTTGTATACTTCTTTGATTGTATATTGTTATTACATTAATTTAAGTTATAACACCGGTCATGTTGTTGAAGGAACGCAGACAGGAGCCTGACACACCGCACTCACTCCACCCACCCTACTCACTACATTCACCTCACAAACACAAACATGACCAAGGAGGGTGGTCGCTCCCTGAGCCTGGGCCCTCCCGAGGTTTCTTCCTACATGGGAGTTTTCCCTCGTCACTGTTGCCCTTGAGCTTGCTTGGGGAGCTTTCCAATAAAATACAATTATTTTAACTGAACTCTGTTGTTGTGTGATTATTTTCATGTACTATAAAAAAAAACATAATGCTGTAAATGATTTATTATTAAAATATTTATTTGTTTGCAACCATCTGCTTCATAAGTGAAAGAATTGACCGATCGCAAAACTCCTCCCTAGAACGGCCCTCGTCCAATCATACCTTAACAACCGCTACTAAGAGAAGAGGGTCCGACAACTTAGAGGTCTGAGCAGCATGCTGAAACAGTGTGCCTACGGGACTTGTAGATCTGACACAAGGTACCCTGACGGAGGGTGTCCACGGCACAAATTACATGCGTTAAATCGCATGCGTAAAGTCGCCTGGGGGGCGTGGACAGAAAAATCACTGACTGTAGCAAAGTTCAAGAAGCAAGTTCAGGTGCAGTGCTGCGCTAATGTAGCACATTAGCTTGTGCACTCACCAAAAAATAATGATAGATGTTGCAGCAGTCAGTCATGGGCTGATTCATTTGATTCATATATTAATTCATATATAGCAGCCAGTTAAATCACGAAAACGTTATGTAGGGTGACCAGATTTGAGTTTGTGAAAAAGAGGACACTTCGCGGGGTCCAGCATGCTATACACTAGCCTACCCTGCCTCCTCCCCCGCGACAAAGTGTCCTCTTTTTCACAAACTCAAATATGGTCACCCTATACAACACGCTTGGACATTGATGCTAGGTTTACGTCCTCTTTTTGCTTGTAGCTAGCTATCTATCTAGCGAACTACGCTAACTAGTCGAGAACATCCACAAACAGTTATGGTTCATGACAACTAGTATTATTACCTATACAAGTACATAACTAGTGTTAATGTTACCGTCAAAATGTTACCGTCTGTAAAATTGCACGCTGAGGTATGGGTAATAGGCAGCATCAAGGCTACACAGATGGTACTGTCATGGCAAGAAGTGATCGGGTGCCAAAAAGAGCCCGGGTGATGTAATATTGGCTTTCGAACGACTCTGAGTGACATGGTAATATCCAGCACCAGCAGCTCTACCTTCCAAGGAAGAGCCAGGAGTAATACCTCAATGAGTTTTCCATGAAAAGTTTACATGTTCAGAGCCGTTTTGGTACACAAACTGGCTGTTGATTGGAGGATTAGGATCAGGTGATACTTAGGTGCTAGATACTAGGAGGTCTTTTCGGTTTTGTCTTTTTGGCACCCGGTCACTTTCTGCCATTACAGTACCTTGAAAAATGACTGTTACGCTGCGATTTTTAACACAGCCTCTGCTTTGCCACCTCTCCTGAACATTAAATATTTACCATATCAATGACAGTTTGCTCAAAATAAGGGCAATAATGAATGAAACTGTAACCCACCTAAATAAGTGGATCAAATAAGTCGCGTGAAAATCTTTCACGCGACCGTCTCCAAGGAGATCTTTTGTTTTCTTTTATTAATACTCTTCTTGATTCCTTTGATGCACCCGTTTGATTTATGCTCCTCTATGAAACCCTCTTTTTACTTTTAAATCGATTTTCCCTTTGATTGATTAATATTTCTTCTTTTAAATTACTTTACTTTACTTAGTATCTTAGTAAAGTACTTGTTTTACTTGACTGACGTAAACCGTTTGATCTTTCATTCGGATCTCCGGTGAGTAATTAAACTGACCGTTTTATTTAGCCAATTTAGATAATTAAAACCAATCGGAGAATTTCTTTTAATGTTTGTGTTTGTACTATTGTTATATGTAGAATGATATTTGTGTATGATAAGTGTTAATATCGAATCGGGAGTTAAATCGTTTGGGATAGCTGAATCGGGGAAATTATAGTTGTTATAGTTGAATCAAGAATGATATGTGTATGTTAAAGAAAATATAAGTGTAAGTATAGAATCGGGAGTTATATGTCTTTGTATAGGGGAATTGGGGAATGTATAAAGGTTATTTTATTGAATTGGGAATTAACTTATTATTAGGCTAATGTACTGTATATATTACAGACTCTCGGAAACGGGAGACGTTGGAGTGGAATGTTCCAAGGCTCGTGCACAATAGTCTGTGCGTGTCTGAGATCGGAACCTTTTAATATTAGATTATTGATTGTTGATTGTTCTGTTGAACTGCTATACGCAGATTGGTTTTTTGAACACATTGGAATGTTGGATGGCGAGCTAACCCAGATTGACCTGAGGATCCGGACTGGAACCAGCTAAGGAACACATACACTGATTTCACTCACTACACAGACTATTTGTTTTGTTTTGAACTGTTTAATTGTATTTTATTTGATAATTAATAGGGCTCTCTTTTCTTTTGTATCATTGTCTTATTGTTATTATCATTGTTATCATTATAACATTATATTTATTAAAACTATTGTATTTACCCTAAATTGTATATGCTTTTATTATTGTCAGTTTTCTCCCCCCCTCCAATGCCGAGCCTAGAACTAGCCTAAACATACTAACTACGAGAACCTGAAGCACCTCTATCCTAGCGATAGAGGTCATATGCATAGACTGTTCCGCTCCCAGTTGAGTACAGGGGCGCTACACAACCATTTAGTGTAATTTAGCAACCAAAAGCCCTTGCCTGGTTGCCCAGTTAATATCGGCCGTGGCTTAATATTGGATAAGTTATTCACATCATGTACATCAATGTTAGCTAACCAGCTCTCTGCAAGTAAGGTTGGGCTAGTGTGGGTTTAATGACTACTAGGTGCGTCATAGAACGCGTCGCGATTGTGACGTTTCGACTGCTCATTTGTCAATGGAGTATTACATTTTGCTACTTCATTGGTCAGAATTTATTTGCTGGCCGATTATTTTCCCGTAGGACCCCATAAACAATTAATTACCACTGTCGAGTAACACAGTACCTATCGCGAACTGTACAGTAGCTACTTAGCATGCTAATAGCTAAGTGATCCAGCTGTTCAGAAAAGTGGCGATTCCCGTCACGAAACCCTTGGTTTTTCACTCGTTTAAAAAAAAAAAAAATTAATCAATGACACAAAGATATAAACTAATCATCCGTTGCAATGCAAACATAAAGTTTAGCTTATTCACCTGATACTAGCAAGCGACTGTGGCTACAAGACTTACCTTTTACCAAACCTGATTTTAAATACAGCGGTATAATTCACTCCATAAATACATCAGTGGGCAAAAAATGAGCGAGAGGCTGATATTTAATCCAATCATACAATACATCTCTAATGTGTAAGGATGCGCACAAAGGACTTTAAATACAAGGTCACGGACATTTCCTCATTATTACGACCATGACTGAGTTGCCAACAATTTGGTTCGTGGGCGATTCTTGGGTTTTCTTGCTTGAGAGCCATGCTCGGGCTCAAGGTGACCCTAACCTATCTTTGCCTGCCAATGTGGAGTGGCTAGGACAGAGAGGTATGCGGTGGGGCCAACTGATCCCTTTGTTGGAGTCCCAGAAAAGGCTTCGGGTCGCACCACAGGTCCTCCTCATTCATGTTGGAGGAAATGAACTGGGGTTCACCAAGGGCTCAGACCTCATCCACAGGGTCAAGTATGACCTTGCGTTGGTCGTGGCTCTGTTCCCTGGTGCCCAGGTTGTGTTTTCCAACATTAGCGAGCGGAGGGTTTGGATGAGGGGGACTTGTGACACCATGGGGCGCCTCAACCAGGCGAGGAGTCATGTTAATAAGGCGGTGGACTCCTACCTTCGGGATATGGGCATGAGCTTCGCGAGGCATACCAACCTCCGTCGCTCTATGCCTGTTTTCCGGAGGGACGGGGTTCACCTTAACCCTCTGGGCAACTCCCTGCTCATGGCCAATATAATTGACGTTGTCAAATTGGTCCTCTGAGCCACACAACGGCCCTTTTAAGGGCCACCCCAATAACCAGATACACCGCCTATACGGCTGTGTGTGTGTGTGTAGGTGGCTAGCGTAACGGTTTTCGCAAGCTAGCCAGCTAACGGTTTCGCTAGCTGGTTAGCTCGTGTAGCTTCAGTTAGCTAAACTAACTAACAAAACAAAACGATAACAACCTTCAATCACAGTGTGACTTTGTGTTATTTGCCGCTACACAGACGTGGACATTACTTGACCACAACAGGTGCAATGGGTATTAATACTACGGTTTACCATTGTAAAGGTACCTGAGGTAAATAGCCAGGGCACCGCTGCGCGCCTAAAAATGTTGGATGACATTCGCTATGGTCCCTTTAAACATTGGACGTCGGATAGACGTGCAGATCATGTCTATATTGGGTCCGTCGGTCCATGACCAAATCTGGACATCTGTTCGACGTCCAAACTAGGTCCACTATTTGGACCGTCCAACTGTGACCTAACGTGGACGTCATATTGACGTTCAACATTTGGTAATTGTTTTGGACGTCCATGAAAGGTGCAGGAAATTTACATTATAATTATTTACAAATATCAATGTAACCAAGGTTAACAAAGTTACCGTTAAAATTCTGTAAATATGTATAAATAGTAATTAATAAATAGTCTAATAATAAACATTAAACATTGATTAGTTATGTATTTATTATTACCTTAGGAATTTAGCATAGCTTTTTAATGAATGAATTGTAATGTTGGAGCGCCCTCTACAGGACGTAGTGTGTGCTGAAGAGCTCGCGCAACTTTTACTTTGAATTTAAAAAGAGAGAAGACGTTGAGATAAGAAGAAGACGGTTAAAACATTTACGGGGACAACCTTATAAAAATTCAACGCCTTTACTGACCTAATTAATGAAACCAAATTGAATTATTGAATGATATTTTAAAGTTAAATTGTTTACACGAGTATGATAGAAAAGGTACCGTTGTACAGTTTGAAGATACGTGATTTATGTTTTCATGATTTTGTGCTAGTCGAGTGCTAACTTGTAGCCTAGCCAGCTAGCTACACCGAGGACAGCGGACCTGCTGGACGAAGATGTTGGTTTGAAACTTTGAGGATCGAAATGAACATTGTCATTGTAGAATCACCTACAGTGAATATTGACTGACTGACTGACTAAAATACTGCTTGAAAACAACAACGACGACAACTAGATGGCGAGCTTCCCACCGAACAACCGAAAAGTACGGATTACACACCACATCCAGTCTAGACAGCCTAAGTGTTACAGTTAACAACTGCTGAGATGGCTTTGTATTAATCCAGTATTATTCTAAATAATTTCTCTTTTTGTGCTTGTGTAGAAGGGCTCATGAAATTCGATTCTGCGGCCAATGAGGAATACGTGAAAGTGAATGTATCCGAGCACCTAAAGCACGCGCCGCAAAGACGTGGAGGATTTACCATGCCTAGATGAACCCTACAGGACTCGAGTTCAATTCTATGAATTTGTAATTATTCATTCATAATTCTCTTGGTACATTGTATTTTTGAATAAAAATCGATACGGTGGTATTGAATTGTGATTTATTGGTATGTTAATAACTTGAATGTTTCCAGAGGGTGGAGGACATGTTTTCTGTACCATGTGTTAATTTTCTGTAGCTTTGTTTGAGCTCAGCAGCTAGTTTGAACTAGAAATTCATTACACATTTGAAAGCGTCTCTAGCTGCTACTGAGACTATCAAATTGAGTCTATGGAAAATGATCTAGTCCCATTTCAGAAGGTGGCCTACTGTTCCAGATAATTTCCCTAAAACTCCATTTGATTGGCAGCAGCTGATAACTTTAACAGCATACAAAGGTGAAATTGAAAGTGAAACATGAGATTACATTTATAGAAGTAGTATAAAAATGACGTCTGAAATTAGTCTAAATTCGATGTTGAAAAGACGTCCACAAACGACCACATTTGGACTATAAATAGCCTTTATACTGAGGTCCCAATGGCGTCAACATTAGACGTGCGGTAGACGTCCAAAAACTCACGTCGCCTGGCGTTACAAAACAACCCCTTCAGTGGACCAAAATTAGAAGTCCAAAAATTACATAGAAAAGACGTCACATTGCGCAGTGGGGTTGATCAATAATAATAATACTAATAATAATCATTCAATCTTATATAGCGCTTCTCTAAATACCCGAAGTCGCTTTACAAAGTCCAGAGTCCAGTAGTCATTCATACACAGTCATACCGGTGGTGGTAAGCTACATCAGTAGCCACAGCTATCCTGGGGCAGACTGACAGATTAACGTAGATGTGGTGAGGCAGACGTATTAACAGTAGGAAACTCGTCTGATTTAATTATTCATTTTTTTGCGTGAGGGTACAGTACATTTCTTTTGGTAAAGTGTTTTGTAGCTAGCCTACTGTCATTAGCGACTGTGCCCCCGAAACTCATCAGTTGACTGGCCACATTAACGTGATCAGGTCCTCTTTTTTTAATACATTTTACATAGGTATATATTCAACAGCTACGCCCTTGAACTCCGCGAGCAGAGGTTAACGAATGAGGAGTCGATACGTCAAAACGCGACAGACAAAATGGCGTCTATGACTTACCCTAGTAGATATGAGCACCCTAGCAGGTATAAAACCCACACCAGCACTCAACCTGCATTGTGGTTAGTTGAGCTAGCTAATCGTGGCTAGCGGGATTTTGCTAACGCTTTCTAGTCTGCTAGTGTCAAAAGAAAATCTATGATCTAACCAGTTTGCTAGCTATTAACCTGTTAATTATTGAGCTTATACTGGCACTCTGCATACTGTAACATTGTTTTAGTTGTGACTAACGGGATTTCGCTAACACTTTAGCCTAGTGTCAGATGAATGAACATGTTCATAGCCTATGGTCAAATCAAATCTGTTTGTGCTCAACATTAGCTGGTTGCCTTAATAGGCATTTTGGTTAAGTTACACTTGAATGAAGACACAATTTTACCTTGTCCACTAGATCATCCTTCAATAGTTCTCGATAATGCTATAGGTACAGGATGAACTCATCCTTATTACATCAAATCAATATAAGACAGAACATACTAAATCTCCGCTTAGCATGCTAATCGCTACTAATAGCAATGTGCGCTCACATGAAGCCCACTACAAACACGATCTATCGCAGTGACTTCATGAATAACACTTACATTTATAAGTGTTACATTACATTTATACATTCCGCTACACGGACTGGTGTTGTTGTTATGCCGCGGTGTATTGTGGGAGTACTACACCGCAGCTGTTAGCTTAGCCACAGTGCTATCTGTTGTGTATGTCCCATTGTTGTGTGTGTGGTTGATGTAGAATTGTTCCTGTTCTGTATTGATGTGTTTTGTATATATAACTGAAGTGTCAACCGTGTTCATGTGTTATAGATGTTGTGATTATAATCCTGTGTATTTAGTGTTAATCTTTGTACGAGTATGAATGAGTGTTCGAGAACCAGTAAAAAGTTCTAAAACCATTCAAACGTCTCGAGCCCATTCTTATCTTCGCCACATTGGTGTCAGAAGTGGGATTGACGGAGATCAAGAATGTACACGCCATGGGGAGCACCTGGAGGTGCCACCGGACCGGCGAACTACGCAAGGACCACTCTGCCAGGCTACGGGATGGAGGAGTCACCGCTGGACGCACCACCACGACGTCTCTTCGAGGGAACAGACGGCGCCAGCGGCCTGCGGCAGAGGAGCGACACGAAGGGGGACGACATCGCCTTGCCAGCCGTGGACCAGCTGCCCGCCCTGGAGCCGCTATATCCGGGACAGCTGCAGGATCGACGGCTCCCGATGCCCACCCTGGACGCCGGACCCATCTACAACCCGCCCCGGCGAGCAACCATGAAGCTGCCGAAGTACCATGGAGAGGGACTGCTGGAGACCTACTTCGTCCAGGTGCAGCTGGCGGCTAATTTCAACGGCTGGTCGAGCGAAGAGACCGGCGTGCAAGTCGCACTCGCCCTGGAGGGAAAGGCGCTGCAAGCGCTGATGGACATATCGCCGGGCCAGCACGCCAGCTGGCCGGCGATCAGAGACGCGTTGCAGCGCCGTTTCGGACAGCGGGTGTTCACCGACGACGCACGGGAGAAGCTGGCCAACCGCTTCAGGAAGGAAGGAGAGAGCCTCGGGGCCTTCGCCGCTGACCTGAGGTTCTACACCCAGAGAGGATATTCCACCTTTGCGGATGCCGAGCAGGAGGTGCTCACACTGCAGGCGTTTGTGCGAGGTCTGCGCCCAGAACGGCTCCGAGAGCACATTCGCCTGAACTTTCCTCACTCCCTGGCTACGGCGCTGGACGAAGCAGAGCGAGTGGAACATGTCCTCTGCGTCTCAAGACATCAGATACGGCAGGCGGACGTGACCGGGGAGATCGATGAGGACGAAGTGGTGACACGACAGGCAGCGGCGACCGACGCACGTCGATACCCCAGACGGAGCCCCGGACAGCAGAGGAGGCGAGACGACGGCTGCTACCGATGCGGGGAACCTGGGCATGTGGCACGCCAATGCTTGGCGCCGGCACCACGGATCGCACCTCAGCAGCCGGCGTTAAACTGATAGAGGGTGGCCTAATGGGAGGATCGCCACCCTCGTCTATCACCATAGCCCCCTCCAGTAGAACCGTGACCGGAGTCGGTGTAATGTCTTTGAGATGCCAAAGTGTCCTGTCCCCACCGCGCCGTGGTTCATCCGTAGCACCTGGCCACGCACACAGGGAGGCACCAGCAGCTGTAGTGTCTCGCGCTGTCCAGATGGTTTTTGCCAGCGGCGATACAGCAGCCCTTCTCTGATGGTGAAGTTGGGCCACTGCGAGTACAGTGTTTTGGTCTCTGGATCCAGAGCGGAAACAGCAGGGCCCCTGCTCGTCTTCAGGACTTTGTAATGCAGGCTTGGGTTCATGAGGACATGTAACCCGCCTGGAGGGGGCTATGTAGCGTAGCTCGGATTCCGCTACACGGACTGGTGTTGTTGTTATGCCGCGGTGTATTGTGGGAGTACTACACCGCAGCTGTTAGCTTAGCCACAGTGCTATCTGTTGTGTATGTCCCATTGTTGTGTGTGTGGTTGATGTAGAATTGTTCCTGTTCTGTATTGATGTGTTTTGTATATATAACTGAAGTGTCAACCGTGTTCATGTGTTATAGATGTTGTGATTATAATCCTGTGTATTTAGTGTTAATCTTTGTACGAGTATGAATGAGTGTTCGAGAACCAGTAAAAAGTTCTAAAACCATTCAAACGTCTCGAGCCCATTCTTATCTTCGCCACAGTATGCACTCAATGCATCACATACATGTCGAAAACAATGATGATTGGAACACTCAAACTTTACTAGGCACTCAGTATGTTTAACTACTTTGCCACTTTTTCAACAAACTTTGCAATTTCATCCTCATATATCCAATAGTTTTCTTTCGTACAATTCCTCAGGGAACTGCAAGTCTTTTCCTCTCTGGACTGCCGTATCCGCCAGGCACTTTACAGCCCCACCAACTCCGTCAGGGACCTTTCAGCAAATCAGCAAGTAGGACCACATGAGGACCACATGTGACAGTCTGCATTTTGTACTGTTTCTTGATTTAATCTACGGCGATCAAGATGAGGTCCAACGGCCTTTGGTGAACACTCCCCCCTCTAAACAACGATTTATTTAACAAGGGTCTTCACGTCAAACGCGCTGAACTTATTGGTGGACGTTAGTTCTATTTGTATGCTAACTGATGTATTTATTTGAACGCTGATGGCTATTTATTCGCATTGTTATTTATTCGAATGACTATGTATTTATATGAACTATGATTGCCATTTATTCGAATTGTTATATATTCTGTTTATCTAAACGTACTGATCGTTTTTAATACATCGGATGTATAGAACAATCTGAAGTTGGCTCTTTAGTCTTCCTGGACTGGGATTGGTATAGCTACCTAAATTTCCCTCTGGATTAATAAAGTATCCATCCATCTATCTAGCTACACACACACACTAAGGGAGAGACATTTCCTAGTTGCCCTCACGGTTACACAAGCGTTGGTTAATGTGCAGTTGTTCAGTTAGTTTTCTAGACGAGCTAAGTTAGCTAGCAAATTATTACAGCTCACACACAGCCCCTTAACAGAAGAAGAAATGACCAAAACACCAAATGATGTTTGCAGAATGACACCGCCTGGAACGTCCGGCAAGATGGCGTGATGAGCAGTCACTTCAATAACTCTGCTCTGTCTGTCTGGTTCTGACTGACTCCTAGGGTTATTAGAACTACTGCCAGCCCAGGCTTAGCCTCATACTTTAAGCTGTGTTTAAGTTAACTTAAACTGAAAGACAGAGTAAAATGCTTAATAATGTTTAAAAAAAAAATAGCAAGAGTAATAATGTCTGCCTGTGCTACATTTTTGTTACATGTAAATCAATGAGCATGCCTAGTCTCAATTTTGATGTTTAACAACTTATCCTCCTGACTTTTACCTCAGAATTGGTCAGTTAAACGAAAGAAAATATGAATGGTAAAACAAAGGAGTCGGGCATTGTAATGTCAGCACCCGAGGCTGGGTCTGAAGTGTTGCTTCAGACAGCAGCTAATAAAGCTAATGGTAGTCGCGCTAATGTTAACCAGGACCACAACTATGACGATGAGAACATGGATATTGGAGCCATATATCTCAATTAAAAAAATGAAACCGCCTGAACAAAACGAGCTAATATCAAACTTAGCAGCTATCCACAACCTAACTGCGCTAGTAGGGAATTCAGTAAACAGTTAAAACAACGTCATGGTTGCTAACGTCCCCAAGGCGGTTGAGTTTAATGCTGCCGATATTAAAGAATGGAAGGAGAAGTCTAAAGTTAAAGACGTTCAAGAACTTAAAATGGAATCTTCGTCTAATCGGGCTCCCAGAAAGTAAGGATGAAAACACACGACAGAGGGTGATGGAGATGATACGCAAGATGGTACCCGACTGGGCGCCGAGACTGGACATAATTCTGGACTCTGTGCACAGACCAGTGACGTGCGGTGAGGTTTGTGGCTGGTAAGGCACTGACTCTTTCAGAGTCAGATTTACAAATACATAAACCCAATAGAGTATCTTAAATCACCATTCAATTGGCAGCTTGCACACTGACTACTGGTTGTTATTCATATCAGCATTCTTTACACAGGTATTATATCTAAGGAACATACAGTTGGCAGCTGCTAGTTTGTGATGAACTCGTGTTAATATGTGTGAATATGCACGTGTGAATATGAACTCTTTCATACAAAGTTGCACAAGCACCCTGAGGGTTTCTACCTTTTCCCATTATAATTTTAAGAGTTAAATCGAGGAGACTAACATCAGCTAGATAACCAGCTATCATTTCATGCAAATTGAACTCTTCCAAATTAAATCGTTTAAGGTTATTACGTTTCCTTAGCTAGCATAGCAACTGGATAACCTTAGCAACCAGGAAATACAACTTTAGCTGCAATTTAAGTTTAATTTCTCAAAATCAGCTCACCAATAAAAAAAACAGACTGGGTAAAACCACTAAAGCAAAATTTATGCTACTCCGATTTCACGAAGTCGGACACAGGGAACGCCTCTCCGATTTTAACCGCTCTCTCCGAGCACCTCGGAGGGGCTTTCGTGCACCTACTCATTTTTCTAACTTCCCGTACGAGAGCCTCTCCGAGGTTTGCTCGGAATAGCATACATTTAGCTTAAAGGCCGGCATCGTCAGATCATCATGCAGTTTGCCAACCTATCGGGACAAGATGTGGAAGCTGGCGTGGAACCATCCTGTGTGCAGGGATATTGGCATAGAATTCAAAGAAGAACGAGAGGCTCGCAACATGATGTGGCCGAGGATCGAAAGAGCCAGACTGCAGGGCTTGAAACCTACTTCACGCATGCCTACATCAACAGAAAACGAATCAAGAATGTCTCGGTTGGAAACACCAGTTAGGACGTCCGGAGTAACTCCCAAGACCATCACAACAATGCAGGCTTCTTGACCGATCTTCCCTTGTAATTTAGTGTTAGTAGACACATGATAGCCTGTATGGGATTGTATTTTAAATCCTTCTTAAATGCATGTAAACCAATATAATGTCATGATTGTCTGCCATTTTCTGAAGGTCTTGTTTTTTTTTTCCAAGTTGAAAAAACAAACATTTTTAGCCATGTTTTTTTTTAAGGTAACTAGTTCTTAGAACATCCTTAAATTAATTTTTATGGCAACACTAAGGAATGTCTTGGGCTGTCATTCTGGTGTTAATTGAGCTTTAATCACTCTTTCATACTCAGAAATGGATGATGCAAAAATATCATAAGCAGTGCCATTACAAAGGTGTTGAGTGACCTCCCTGCCTCAATTCTAGATATTTCCATTCAAATTTCATTGATCTAGCTATGTCTTATCAATTTGGAGAACGATGAGGCTGGTGCTAGTTGTAAACCAACACTTCTCAGTGACGGCCATACGAAGACGTTACTGGAGAGTTAGCTAGTCAGAAAAAAACAGGAGGATACTAATATTACTATTTTTAATACGTTTTTTTATTTAGATTTTTCAAACATGGTCGTCACTGTCATACAAACGTGATGAGTCGTCGTCTTTGGTGCACAAAAATACGGTCTCATTCAGTGAGAACAGATGCAGACGTCTCTGATTGCTAGCCTTTACTGCAAGAGACACTTGTTTTCTCTGACGTTATTGTGCCAGTCGGCTGGCTGTTCGAAAGCCATTTTTGTGTAAGTTATAAATTAGATATCGTATTGATGGACAAGCCAAGCCAACGTTAACGCATTCGCTAAAGTTACGCGCTACGTAGTTAGTTCGTGTAAACAAACAAAACGTTATAAGGTTGACATATCAAACTATGTCACGTGTAATAACTACAATATTACTATGAAGGAAACGGCTATCTAGTGTTGGAGCGTGTCTACTACCGGACACTTGAGCACTTCGAGCACTGACTTTCAGTGCTTAGGGCGCCACACTGACAAAACCAGCAGAATTCAGTGCACTGAAAGTACCCGGATGGCGCACTGCAAAACGGGCAAAAAATGCAGTGTGAAACGATGGACACTACTGGCCCAAAACGTGCGCCATCTTGGCTACGTAGCGGAAGAGGAGGAGCCCTCTCGCCAGCTTTTCATTTTATTTCTAAAACAATGGCGGACGAGATGGCTACGGTAGCACAAGAGGAACCTACAGACCGTACATGTAAGTATCAGCGGTAATTAAACATGGTACTGATATTAAAATGTACTACTAACATGCCATTCTCAGATTAAAGCCAGCGACATGAGTATTTGGTGGCGTTAACGATGTATATGATGTATACCGACTGTTAGCATACCTAGCTAGCTAGGTAGCATTAGATGCCATTGGATCTGCACCCGGTCCTCTTTGCCAGTGCGGCGCTTATATCGGACACTTTTAGCTTGACGAGCAGGAAATAATTGTAGCTTTCAATCATTGTTGTGTGTTTTTTATTTTAATGTCGTGGTATTTCACATGTCTAGGGACAGACGAGGACACGAGGGCCTTAATCCCGTGGCGGTCGGTGAACAAATCCCTCTTCACGGGGAAGAGGAACGCCTCCGTGACTGGATTTGAGTAAGTAAAATGACTCATATGGTAGCTAATAGGACTTTACTCTAAATGGTTGCCTTAGTTGCTAACCTTGCAATGATCAATGTGGTCATTACTGTGTCAGGGATGTGGTTGAGGCAAGATGTTAAAGCAGCATATATTTCCACCAGGGTCTTCATAAAGGAGAGAGGGCTTGGGAGGTTGGATCCCAAGCTCGTGAAAAAGAGGTGGGAGAACCTCATTCACAAATATAAGGTCAGATTAAGCCTAGTGTCCAACAAAGCCTAGTCCAATAAAGTATCTTTCTTGATCATAACTTTGCCCCTGTAGAGTAACACACTTGCACAATGTAGAGATGGCATGGCTAGTGAGTATTTACATGCAGTGTACATGTACATGGATGCAATATATTATGATTAAGGTGATTGTTGTTACTCTTGTTCTTATCTATGTATTGTGCTCAAAGTAATGTAAAGTAATCGTATGGTCAGCCTTCAGTTCAATAACCAATTACCAGATCAGTTGAAGGCGCAATGATGTGCAACTCCAGTTTGGCTGTCTTTTCATCCGCAGGAGCTCAAGAAACCCCGGACGGGTGTGAGCACAGAGGGGGGTGGGGTCACTGCTGCTTCTTGGAAGTGGTATGCACTTATGGATGAGGCACTGGGGACCAGGCCATCTGTGACCCCTCCAGTCCTCTTTGCCTCATCCAGCCGGGAAGTGGCAGGGACCCCTCCCCCCGCTGTGGTCACACCCCTCCCGATCAGGAATTTAAGTGGAGCTTCCTCCACATTGTCAACCCCAAAAAGGCGGAGGGTAGACAATGTGGAGGTTGCCAAGGTCATAGAGGAAAATGACAGGAGGATCTCCGAGGCATGGGCGGAGATGAACCGGGAAACATAGGAGAGCAGAGGAGGCCAGGGTGTTTGCCGAGAGAGAGGAGCGGCGACACAGGGAGGCGGTTGCCTTAGAGGAGAGAAGGTTTAACTTTCTCAGAGAGAGTGAGGAGAGGAGAGAAAGAGAGGCAGCCGCCAGAGAGAGGGAGACAGCAGCAGAGAGGAGGGAGACAGCCGCCATAATGAGTGAGGCAGCCGCCAGAGAGGAGCGCCTCCTCACCCTTTTGGAGAAAATTTCTGGACAAAAATAAAGCCTGGTTACTTAAGATTTATGTACATGTCTGTTTACTAACACTTAACCCGTAGGGGGCTGAGGCCTGTTTTACTTTTCTAGGAAGTCAATAGTGATCACTGAATTCCCATACCCTTATCATATGAGTAGCTGTCATTTGCTAATGGGCGGGCTGTTAGGAGCTCATACTGAAATGTGCAAGAGATTAGTTATATTCTTCTTATAAAATGCTTATTTATATTTTAGTTTTAAACTGCATACATTTGAAAAGTAGTCTCATCATAACTTTGCCCCTTTGAAAAGTAGTCTCTTGTGGAATTTTAGAGGCATATTGACAAAATAATTTGCTAAACAAGTGAAATGGTGATGGTGAAATATTACAAACTCATAAATTGTTTGCCAATTATAGGGCAATTCTGGTGTTCAGAACCCCCTATAAATATGTATTGCATTAATTTAAATGTAGTCATGGTCTGGGACATAGCACTGAATGGCTATCCTTTCTCTGTTTTCTGCCCCAGAGACGTTTCCTGGAGGTGCTGGTGCTGGTGCTGGCTGGTCCTCTGCTGCCCTCCTGACATCTGCATCTGGCTCCAGCAGGTCACCGTTTGTGAGGCAGATGTTGTGGAGCACAGTGCAGCAGACAATGACCTCTGGCACAAACCTCACATCCACCTCCAGGGCCTTCAAGAAGATGGACCGCCATCGCGTCTTCAGTATCCCAAAGGACCTCTCCACAACACACCTCGCCTTTGACAGGCAGCAGTTGTAGCGTGCTTGGAGGTGGTTGCGGACAGGCTGCCTGAAGGGGGTCATGAGGCAGATGGGTTGGGACAGGCAGGGGTAGCCACCATCCCCAAGGATACAGTATCCTGGTGGAGGGTATGACTGCTCATAGTAGATGGGGCTGTTTTTTAGGACCCTGGCATCATGCACTGAGCCTGGGTAGCCCACACACACATCTATAAATTTGCACTTATCATCACAGATGGCCTGCAGCTGGATGGAGTGAAAAAGCTTCCTGTTGAAATAACAGGCAGCATCCTCCGCTGGGGGCTTTACTCGGATGTGGCAGCCATCAATAGCCCCCACCACTCTGCTGAAGGCTGCTGACCCAGCTAGACGGGCGAAGCGGGTACCTAGGCGTGGGAGTTCCTCTCCTGTAGGGTGGCGGACAACGGTGTACAGGAGCGCAGCGATCTGCCCACTCATCCTGTGCACCAGCCGGTGAACGGTGGCCCGGGGCATGTCGAAGGCCCTGGCCACCACCCGATAGGAGGTGGCGCTGGCAAGCCAAAAAATAAAAACGAGACAGGAGATCTCAGGGCCCCAACCATGGTCACAATCAGTGCCCAGCACAGCCATGAGGGCGTTAAATGACTCTCGGGGGAGCCTGAAGTCCACCCTCATGTCACTGTGGCCATCAAAATACAATGCCAGCAGTGGCATTGCAACATTGATACGGCAGCGCCGCCTGGGACTGGGTGGCTGCTGTAGAGTGTGTGGGGAGGGGAAGGGAAGATTATATTAATATGTAAGTCATTTTATCAATAAAATATTGTCATTGAGGTTTTGTAGTCTTTTATTGTGTTTTCTGATTTATATTAGAATTGATGCTTGTTTGTAACAATAATTAATATGCCTGTGTGTTCAATTGCTAAATGATTCCTGTATCAGGGTAAACTTAACTACAACAGAGATGTGTATAAAAGTACAGTCAGTCAAAGTAGGCCTATTACTGTGTGAATTCAAGCAGATGATGCCTATCATTTCAGTGGATAATTCTTAAAACTAATTGGAATCTAGGGACAAACATGTACAGATTTGTCATGTTTTATTTCCATATGGCGTGTATGTGGATTGCAAAGAAGAAGGCTACTTCTGACAAAGATAATTGAGAATGTAGCATACCTAGCTAGGAGAATTTAATTGCAACTACTACATGAAGCTATGCTGTGAAGGTAAGGCAAAATCACAATTAAATTTACATACCATCTCGAGTGCAGCCAGAAGGCGGAGGTTCCTGCCGCGGGTGTGGAGGTATCGCAGTTTCCACATGGGGAGGAGAAAGGGGTAAACGGGACAAAAAGAGGGCAAGCAGTGCATTCATTTTGTCAGTTTTAGTTTTGGGGGTATCGCGAGCAGATTTGCGTACGTCACTCCCGCCTTAATTTCGCGGGTGCCGTGAACAGATTTGCGTCCGTCACTTCCGCCAAGTCTTTCCTTCCCTTATTCATTAACTTGTCAAAATAAAAGTCCCCGTATACAACGTACGTCCGTCACTTCCGCCAAGTGGTTAACGTAAGTGTTCCATTTGATACAGCACTTATCAGCGATGAGTGCACTACAGATGTCAGTGCACTGTATTGCAGTGTACTTCGTAAAGTGTTCGGTAATAGACACGCCCTTAGTGTATAGCTAGCAAGCTAGTATGAACTCTCCCAAGTCTTTCTAAATAGGCCAATATCAACAAATAATGGTAGATCTTAAATGATTTAAGATGTTAGCAAATTAACTGGCTGGCTTGCTAAAAAGCAGAGGTGTAAAGTAACAAATTACTTTTACTCACGTTACTGTAATTGAGTAGTTTTTTTGTGTACTTTGTAATTTTTAAGTAGTTTTTTAAATCGGTACTTTTACTTAAGTAGATTTTGACTGAAGAATTGTACTTCGCTACATTGGAAATTACATCCGTTACTGAGTAAAAAAAAAAACATAGTTCAAGGCAGGAATCGCGCACCACAATGCTCACTGCAGTGGTGGATGCTGCATAGAGTGGATGATGGAGTCGATGCAAGGCGCCAGTACGGTGCCGAGTCACGAGAGATAGATATGGAGGAAGATGATAGTGCGGACTACCAACAAGCTGAAGCACCGAACTTTCCGCCAGTTGAAATTAAAGAAGATGAAGAAAACCCGTGGCCACATCTCAGCAAACAGTTTGCCTTCCAACGTAAAAGAGGCAACAGCTATATGCTGTGTAAACTGTGCCTAATCCGTCAGTCAGAACTTTCTGCTTATACAATTCATCTTCAAATCTGCGCAAGCATGTGTTGGTAAGTACAGTATTTGTCCCTTTCCATTAGTAGTTCAGACAGCGTTTTTGTCATTTAGTTAGCTTTGCTCCATTAAGCAAAATATGCGTTTCATGGCACTAGTAGGTAGTAGCCTAATTTTGGCTAGCACTTGCAACCGACCTGAGTATGCTAACGTCGACAGCGGTCATCCAATAGACTAATAATACCATTCCTGTCTTCCATTCGTTTCAGGTGATAGAATTATTATGTTCAGTCTCTCATATTGTGTTAAAAACTGCAGATCAGTCATCAGCAATGAAATACACCACATAAACTGATATTAGGCTAATCATTTGGCTGCCTCCCATGCCTTGAAACAGAACAATGTGAATGCGCACACCATCGTTTTCAGACAGTTGGACAAGTCAATGTGTATGTCGTTATCTGCAATTTATCACGATGTTTAGTCAGATATTGATAACGATAAGTGGTGGCTTTGCAACGTGCACGTCTTTCATGTTCATGCTAAGGGGTCCCGGTTAGCAAGAATTGAGGATTATGAATTGTGATGCATGTAGAAATAGAAAATAATGCTATAATTCTGTATACTGTAGGTCTGTCATCTCAAGTAGCTATTTATAGCTATTTCTGTGTTATGATGCACTCTTGAATCTTGATAGCAGCTCAATACTTAATTGTCAGAAATGTTGTTTGTCATTCTACAGGTCTAGTCTATGTCAGACAACACCTTGACCGGATGTTGGAGGCTGGAGCAAGTTGGACAACATTCATCAGATGAAGATGATTTATTTTCCTCAATGAAGTCCAGAAGGTCAGAAGGCACAGGGGAGTTAGAAGGGTACCTAGCCTGTGTCTCAGTCAATATGGATCTGCTGAACGCCTTTCAGAATATCAAAAAACTGTCCCTGAAACTCAATACTTGCCTACCTGCCTCGGCCGCCTGCGAGCGACTCTTCAGCTGTGCTGGATTGCTGTTCAATGCAAAGCTAGCCCGGATGAACTCTACTCATCTTGAAAATCAGCTGCTGCTCAAACTCAACAAGAATTTTGTAGACTAATGCTCTGAAGGTGGACACAAGTAAAGTAACCAAAGTTTAAGTGGGGCAGCGGTATTTTAACTTTTTATTTTAGCTATCATGTCTTGACATGTCCTCCCAAAAGTTCTTAAATGTTGTGTTGACATGTTTAATGTTTGACATGTTTAATGTCATTGCACTTATATTTCTAAAGATTCTCCTTTAATAAAAAATAACTAGTTTTTGTATTGGATTTATGACCCCTTGTTCTTTTTTGCACTATATAGGAGCGGCCCCCATCAAGTTGTTGAAAGTAACTAAGTAACTTTTACTTAAAGTACATTTTAAATGAACTACTTTTTACTTTTACTTGAGTAGATTTTTAGATGGGTAATTTGGCTTGTACTTAAGTAAAATTCCATCAAAGTAATTGTACTTTTACTTGAGTACAACATTTCAGTACTTTTTACACCTCTGCTAAAAAGGTAGATGAACAAGCACCGTATATTATTTAAGATGTTAGCAAATTAACTGGCTGGCTTGCTAAAAAAGGTAGATGAACAAGCACCGTATAGTATTTAAGATGTTAGCAAATGAACTTGCTGGCTTGCTTAAAAGGTAGATGAACAAGCACCATATATTATTTAAGATGTTATTAAATTAACTGGCTAGCTTGCTTAAAAGGTATATGAACAAGCACCGTACCGTATATTATTTAAGATGTGAGCAAATTAACTGGCTGGCCTGCTAAAAAGGTAGAGGAACAAGCACCGTATATTATTTAAGATGTTAGCAAATTAACTGGCTGGCTTGCTAAAACGGTAGATAAACAAGCACCGTATATCAGTATATTTTCTCCTTGTTATAAAAACGAATTTCTACTCTAAACAATTTCAATTGAAATGCAAATGATGATGTAAACGGCTAAAATGGAACACTTTATTTACCGGGTAAAAATTTGTTTAGCCACAATATATAGCGATTAAAAAAGTACTATTGACTGCAAATGTTGATGTACAGGATACCGGCAGGTGTAGCTAAAACGGAATACTTAATAGTTTTAGGCACAATATTAAGTGACTAACAAGTAGCTGATGGCTTTCGAACGACTCTTGAGACTGACCAAAAAGTGCCCGGGTTACGTAATGTTAGTGTTGGTATAGCAACTGTCACTCGAGTCGTTCGAAAGCCAATATTACATCACCCGGGCTCTTTTTGGCACCCGGTCACTTTTTGCCATAACAGAGCCACTACAATTGCTGGGGGTGGAGACCACTGAGGATTTTCACTTCATCCAGGAAGCTGCTCTGATTTCAGTACTGAGACCAATTCAAGCAAGAAAATTGGTAGCTGCCTGGAAACAAACCAGTAGGTAGGCTACATTTCCACAAAACTTAATTTTTAAGTATAACCAAGTATAAAACATTCAATTCATTTTGACAATTTCATTATTTTTGTTTTACAGCACAGAGCACTGAAATCCACAGCGAGTCAGCATTAACCTTCCTCGACGTGCTCCTCATTCTCTCCCTCCCCCAGCCGCCCGATTACTGCTTCAGATTGGGTTGACAGCTTCTAGAGTCCATGGAAGAATTTTCCTGAAGCCTTGATATAGTGTTTGGTGAGGGGGAAAAGCCAAGTCCACGGTCACGGAGAGAAATGATCAGGATAGTTGTTTCTGAGATGATGAATGCCTGTGTTTCTACAAGTAAACAAGCCTCCATAGAAACTGCCAAAAAAATGGTTGCCAAGCATCCACAGTCACTGCAAGATGTCATAGGAGGTGGGACCAGGATATCACCCACTGGTCAAGCAGTTACAAGCTCGAATGAAAGTGCCAAGTGGTCTTCTGCACCAAGGATAATGAAGCGCAAACAGGAGTCAGATGCGTATGAAACAGAGGAAATCCCAGCCGAACAAAGGGCAGCTGCTCAGGACACATGGCTGCATAAAGTGGAACATGAAATTCATGCCAGTGAATGACACCACAAAACCAACAGCAGAAGAAAGACATAATGAAGGTGCTCTGTGAAAAGACTAACTTAAGCCCAGAAAAGGTAAAAACTCTTGTGAAGTGCACCTACTACTCCCAACGTAAAGAGATAAACAAGGGAACCGATCTGCAATCCCTCATGGAGGAGTGTCCTTTTTTGTTCCAGGACATTGGAATGACAGTCCACTTCCAAGAGCTCACTGGGGTATCAAAAAAATGTAAAAAGAATATAGGGACCAGAAAAAGGACCTTGGGCAAAGTGGCAGTGGTCGTCCAAAATGACATCCTGGACTCGATACTAGGAGACAGACCAGCTTGTCAAGTGTCACAGTTGGAGGCAATGATGGCTGACAGCAGACAAAGTTTTGCTGCTTCAGGTAGGTCTTCTCATTACGTCAAGTCATTACATTTATTTATTAACTGTGTCTCGTTTTAATATTACATTCAATCGCTTGGGTAACGTTAAAGTTGTTGACGTTAGCAGCTGGCGCTAGTTGATAAACAGCTGATAGGTAAGCTCTTGCTATTTAGCTAACTTTCCGTAACCATGACTACAAAAGTAAAACGTTAATGTTTTCAAGAGAGTTGACGTTTCTCTTGATTTGGCTATTTATAGAGTTGTGTGTCACTGGTGTGGAAGTGGAGGCTGGTGAAGAGGAAATAACATTGCCACCGCCACGGGACAGCAGCTCACCTGGGCCCCGTTCGTCACAAGGGCTGAAGTCAATCAATTGTCCTTTGTGGTTAATTTCAACCAGGCTAAACATAGCGCGTGCACGTCCTACTTCAAAAGGCAGGAAAGGTCGATCACCAAAACAATGATTTTCTAACGGTATAATGGTTCTAAACTCAAAGAAAGGGGCTCTTTTTTTCTCCGCTGGCGAGCAGGAGATGAACACGAACACTTATGAAGAATACAAGACCATAATCATGGCAAAATTCAACACCGCCACCGCTGTGAGAGCAAGACAAGAGGCGGTGTATTGGGATGTTTATAGGATTATATCTATGTATGAAAACGAGCAGCAAGTATGGACTGGTACAGAGGATACCACTATCGGTTAGTAACTGCAAGGTTGCTAGTTCGACTCCCTTCACCTCGGTGTAGTTTTACATTTCCTTGTAAGTCGCTTTGAATATAAGCGTCTGTTAAATGACTAAGTGTAAATGTTTTAATAACAAATGCAATAAATTGAAGCAGTGAAAATAAATTGTAAGTATATCTCTCTATTCTTATCATGAGTACACCTTAATCATTTTCTACAATAATGATATGTTATGGTGTACTAATAACTGTCATATAATTATGAGTGCTTTGTTCTACGCATCGCCGACACTACAAAAATGTACCACTCGCAAAAAAGCGCAAGACAGTCAATGTTCGACTGTGGTGTTTGCAATAAATGACTCGAGAAGGTCTTGTAAATTAATTATTCCTTGTCAGCTGAATCGGTAGCCCTCATACAAGAACTCATGATGGAATAATGGATCTTGGCAATCGCAAAGAACTCTCTCCCTACGCTAATCTAACTATCTAATATCAGTCCTTGGTCAATGGGATCCCTCCTTTTTCCGGGGGTGTGGCAAGCTTATCCAGCTACACTTAAGTTAGCCTACGCTGGAGCAGGTTAGTGCTAATTGATGTTACTATGGTGATTTATCGAAAGTTACTTCCACGAACCAAAAAGAGGGGCATTTTTTTTATCTTAGCCTGAAAATGAGCTCGCTAAACCGCTTAGCGAGCTACGACGACTACCCCCCGTATCTCGCAAGAATTTTTGTGCAAAAAGTGGCTCCTAGCGGCCAAATTCTAAGAAAATGACGTTTTCTTAGACTTTCCTCTAAAAGTGACACGAAAATCCCAGTTAATATAAAAGCTATTCCTCAAGAGTCCTAGCGCTTAAAAGGGCTCCTAAGGCGAGATCTGCTAAGAGCAGGGAAGAGGACTTTTAGTGGCTTAGGAGTTACCCTAAGCAGCTGCACAAAATGGCCAACAGAGGAGGCAGGAGAGATGTCCTGGGAATTATTGAGACGCTACAGATTGGATCGTGCAGGAATCATGTTTGTGGTGGATCTCCTTAGAGATGCAATTACTTCACCAACTCGACTCCACAACGCTATTACACTGGAGAAGAAAGTAATCACAACCCTGAGGTATTTGGCAACAGGGAAAATGCAACAATGCAGCAGTGATGACTTGGGTCTGTCCCAATCCTCCGTCAGCAGAGTCATCACCCAAACACTGACAGCTTTGTCACAACCTAATATTGTGACACAATTTGTTTCATTCCCGCTGGATGCCCGCACTTTACACACACATAAAAGGGCATTTATGGACATTGCAGGATTCCCTGGCGTTGTGGGTGTAATTGATGGAACACATGTGAGAATAATTGCGCCATCAGAGGACGAGGCTGTCTTTGTTAACAGGAAGAATTTCCACAGCATCAATGTGCAAATAGTGTTCAATGCGGCCTGGAAGATTTTGGACATTGTGGCTAAATGGCCAGGCTCCACACATGATGCGAGAATGCTCTCCGAGAGTGGCATCAGACAGCTTTTAGAGAGACGCTATGTGCCAGCTAATTGCCACTTGTTAGGGGACAGTGGCTACCCATGCAAACCATGGCTCCTTACACCTTACCTCCAGCCACGCCAAGGGCCCCAACTAAACTATAACAGGTAAGCCAAACAATACAAAAATCATGGAAATGAAATGCAAGCAATATGTTAGAGCATCCAAGTAGTGCAATATTTCCATCAAATAATTAAAGGTCTGTATTCTATTGTAGGGCCCACAAGACAACAAGAGCGGTGGTGGAGCGTGGCATAGGCCAGCTTAAGAGGCGCTTTCATGTTCTCCACGGAGAGGTGCGGCTGAGGCCTGAAAAAGTCAGCAAAGTCATCATAGCCTGTGCAATATTACACAATATTTGCAAGGTTAGACAGATTGCAGAACCTCTGGAGGATGGCGATGAGGATGGAGACAACGATGAGGATGGTGGTGAAGAAGATATTCACATTCCACAGGGGAACCTAGCCCAGAGTGGACTGCCTTACAGGGAAAACTTCAGGCAAGCTGTAGCCCCATGTCATTTGAGAACTTGTGATGGTATTAAGAACTACCACAGTTTTACTGCACATCACCTGCAATTGTTAAATGCAAGACACAGAACACAATCTCTAAATGATTTATTTTTTAGGTGTTCAATTTTAAGGCGGTAGTACTCCTCCTGAAGGGAAAGGACTTTTTTTGTTGTTCAAACACATCAATTGTGAGTTGCAATCTTCTCTCCTGCAGGGATGCTGACGGAGCAGGTGCTGCGGATGGGAATGGTGTTTGATCCGCCGGGCTATCCTGAGTAGCAGCTGCAGATGGTTCAGGCGGCAAACTTGATGGGCCCGGTTCTTGTGATGGCTCCATGCTACAGAAATACATAGGCCTAGTTTAATTATTGTTTTGATTAAATTAATTTAATACAATGAGCATGGATAACACATGAAATGGCTTCTGCAATGAATAAACACTGTTGATATGAATAACCCTGTGTCCTACCTTTGCTGCATTTCAAGGGCCTGCATCATTGACGTGTCAAAGCCTGTTGGCAGCCCGGTGACACTGACCTCAGAGTGTCCCAGGACTTGAAAGACAGTGTCGGCCACCTGGGACAGCCGCTTTGCAGGTGGTCCACCCCCTAGAAAGAAACAGTCAATGAACACAGTACTTAGGCATGTAAATTAACTTTGCCAGCAGGAGCAAGTTGCCAGATTATGTGGTAGGCCATAGTATTTTGCTCACCTGTGAGTGAGGATTCCCGCTTGTGTGCTGCAATCTCATCTTTTGCCTTGGACTGCAGCACATACCACCTTTTCTCACAATCGTCGCCTGTCCGCACCACCAGTGGAAAAGAGGCATTGATTGTTTGGGATATTGTGTCCCAGGCGCGCCTCTTGCCTTGGCTAGTGACAGTTGGGCCAAATTTTCCTCGTAACATACCTTTATGTTCGTTCACCAACTGGGCCAGCAACAAACCTTGCTCCTCAGTCCAGTTCGGCTTGCGATTCCTTTTTTTCTCCATTTTCTGTTTGTAGGGTATTTGTTAACAAGCCTTCATAAATAGACCAGCCAGCAATCACAGACATTGTTAAAAGCTGAGCTGTGTTACCCTCGTTAAGACCACACTGAGTTGTAACGTTGCAATTTCTACTTCATTAAGGACAGCCCCTTGAGATAGGCCATCTTGTTTTCAATGGGGTCCATATGGAAGTGAAAGTACAAAATATGCCAGCTAGGATATTAATATGAGCAAATAAGACACAAATCATTATTTGAACAGGGTGTAATGAGCTTAAGTTTTCACATATTTTAGATTCTAATGTTAGGCTATAACCCCTACAGCTTACTATTCATTTTCCAGATATTTTCTTGAATGTGAAATATTATTTACAATTATAGTCTGCATAAGATTAGAGTGTATAATTATGTTTATTGATTTGAGGGTGCATCCTTTGCTCATTATCACCAAAAGTTAATTTTCATCAAACTTGTAGGATCAACCAATCACGGCTTTTGAAATGATGACTCATACCTAGCAACGGGGTCAACCACACCTCCTCACTAAGATAGGATTTTTCATCCATTCCTGGCTCAGAGTTCACTGAAAATGTTCTGGAATCACTTCTAAGCTAAAACTCCTGGCAAGGAATTTTTAGGTTAAGTTAGGAGCTCTCTGAGAGGATTCTCAGAATCTTTAAGGATACGGGCCCAGGTCTATATAACACCTCTATGTACCTTGGGGCGTTATTTGTGAGAATACAGCCTGATTGGCTTATGCTATGCGGGCTATGGCCAATGACAGGCTGTCATTGTTCTGACTGAGATCAAATGCAATAGGTCAGCGAGTGAGTATTTTGTGTAGCAACTTAACGGAGAGACAAACGCTTGTGAACCGGTTCATAACTTTTAAATCGGGCAAAGACCGGTTCATGTCATTTTAATACAGATACGGGACTTCACGCATCGATGTAGTCGTATCTTACACGCCAAAAACAGATATCGATACGTATCGGTTATTTTTTACACCCCTAGTTTTCTTAATATACATATACCAACATTCTCATGTATCCCTTATTTCATCAAGCTCACAGCACCAGACTGATTTTAATTTGAAATATTGAACAGTGTAACCAAACTTTTTTAAATATGTGAAGGCTAACATGCTATTTTACCCATCATCTAACTATTTCACCTATCACTCAAAATTGAATGGATGAATTGATGAGATGTGCAGCTTTTATCAGGTCAACAGAACCGAGCGGTGGTATGTAGTACTAACATTTATTCCTCTCTTCTGCTGAAGTAGCTCATTATGGCTGCCCTAACGTCTGCCCCTTCCGGCTCACCATGCTCAGGAAATGCCTGACGTGGAGGCTGAATGTTGAACTGCCTGTCTATGTGCTCCTCAATGAAATTGTCACCATGCTCTTCACAAATGTTATGAAGCACACAAATAAACTACTTACTAATCCAGCAGAAAGATGGCTAGCTCTGAAACAAAATCGCTACCCGATCCTAGTCGCGCCTGCGCAGACACTAAGGACCGGGCGGCGCTGTCATGGAAAAAGGTGTCCGGGTGATGTAATATTGGCTTCGAACGACTCTTGAGTGACAGTTACCAACGCTAGCATTACATCACCGGACACTTTTTTGGAAGTGACAGACTTGCGCTGCATTAAATACCTCAATAACGCAATTTACCCCAGAGCATCTACCATTATACTTCTCTACCTGAGACCAGCTTGCCTGTATTTGACCTGCCATAAACCAAGCAAAACAACCATGTGCTTTATGCTTGAGTGTGTTAGGAAAGTTCTTGACTCGCTAGTTAGTTATAGTATCAAAGTAATCAAAATTCAGGTTCGCGCTAGCATCTTGTTAGCGATTAGCAATTCCTTTGTTGTGTTGCTCTAAGAAAGTCCTTAATGTGTTGTGATATTTAGACATATCTGACGGCACCCACAATAACATTTTCACAAAACAGGGATTTGTTTGCAGCACCTTTAACTGTAGAGCACAACGAGGTAATTGATAATCGCTAACGAGATGCTAGCGGCGAAACCTGTTGAAATTTGCTACAGGATACCTGCAAGGCAGGTGTAGCTAAAACTACAGCTTAGTCTCTTAATATTGTGCCTAAAAGGACACTATGTAACCCGGACACTTTTTGGCTATCAGTCAGATAGTCTCAAGAGTTGTTTGAAAGCCATCAGCTGCTTTTTAGTCGCTTAATATTGGCTGCCAGTCTCCTGTAAGTAAGCACATAGGTTTAGCCACTAGCATCTCGTTAGCGATTAGCAATTCCCCCGTTGTGCAACAATCTTAAGCGACTAAAAAGTAGCTGATGTCTTTCGAACGACTTGAGACTCACTGACTGATAGCCAAAAGGCGTCTGGGTTACGTAGTGTCCGTTTAGGCACAATATTAAGCGATTAAAAAGTAGCTGATGGCTTTTGAACAACTCTTGAGACTCACTGACTGATAGCCAAAAGGGGTCCGGGTTACTACTGTCCGGGTTACGTAATGCTATCGTTGGTATAGCAACTGTCACTCAAGAGTCGTTCGAAAGCCATTGTGACGTCGCCCGGACCCCTTTTCGCAGCCGGACACCTTTTTCCATGACAGCTCCAGAAATCCTACAGACCGCAGTAATTTCCCTACAAACCCCCGATGGCAATGGCGGAGAGGCCATTCTCCATATTAAAAGACAAATTTTTTTCAGGTTGTTTTTACAGGTAGAATTGTTACATAGTGTTACTTTAATCTCCCAAAAGCCATCTATACAACTGAGCGTGCACTGCTCAGTCTGTAGTTGTAGGTGTGTTGTTCTGCTGACAGTCTGCCAGTGTCTGGCTTCATAAGCCATTTCTGCAGGGGTAAGCCGAGTCACCAATAATATAATGTCCAACGTTAATGCCAGAGATGGCCAAGTAGTTCCCCATCACTTAGTTTCTCCCATAGATGTGACTGCCTTAGCACTCTTGCATCATGCACACTCCCACACATCTCAAAACAGGCCTTTCCCATCCACAATATATTGCAATACAATCGAGGGCCACCCTTTCCTGTTGAAGTAGTAACGGGGATACTCCTCAGGTGCAATCATGGGCGTCGCCACAATATAACTTGGGTGGGTCACGTCCCCCTCACTTTTAAAAAGAAGTTGTTTGGACCCCCCCACATTTGCCATCAAAATATTAGTGCATGACTGGTCTACTAGTCCAGCGTTCTTCCCATTGCTTCACAATCAAATCAGTTCCACTTTATCAGTAGGGGGAATATCCATAGCAATAGAAATCCACTCCGCTTTTTCCTGCACATACAGCCTCATCGCCGCGTTTTCCTGGTTTCCTACACATAGCCTCATCACGCACGCAGATTCAACTCCCATAGTCTTTGATCGAAGTTTCGCGCTAGCAGCTAGCACTTGGTTTCAGACATCCACTGTTCCACAGACGAGATGGACATAAGGAGGGTTTTTTTCGAGGAAGAGAAGAGTAAGTCAGAGTTGCCCAAGTTTTCCCTTTAGTGGCCAAAGCACCCTTATGAGACATTCTCTGGCTATAATAGTATTAAGGTCACAAAGATCCTTCTGCAAACATTATGATTATAGCTAGATAAGCAAGCTATTTACCTACAACTAGCACTAGGCAATACCATACTTTATTTACCCAATCCAAGTGGAACAGCATTTGTTGATTTCTTAATCTGAGTCTGAAATATGTTGTGCTTTTGGCCGTGTTCAGACCTAGGCGTCTGTTTCGGGCAGAAAGCAATGACCAGGATTTTTTTTTCAATTAGCTACAAAAAAAATTAAGGTGGTTTTTTTTATTGCCATAACAACCGTGAGCTAATCTGGAGTTAACGTCAGCTAACATGCTAGTTTTTCTAACGACTTTTTAAATCCTCCTTTTAAATATGTTGCTCTCATTAAATGGAGAATAAACTGCCAAAGTTGTCAGTGTCAATCCTCTGTGTAAAACATTATTCTGGCTATCACCAGACCAAGCTCAATCTTATTTAAGATTGCAGATCGGCCTGGGTTTACCCAGTCTACCAGAACATAATAGTAGACAGTAATTGCAGACCATGCCGACTCCAAGGAAAAACAATTAAAGAGAGAGATTATTTTCTATCTAAAAACATGGTAAATGCACCAGAATGCGGGAAATTGCATTTACATCTTTCAAAATTTCCGGGGGGAGAACCCCCAGACCCCCCGCTAAAATATGTCCCCCCCACTCTCAAAATGCTGCTGACGCCCTTGGGTGCAATGATCGGGATGTGACTTCCATCTATTGCACCAACACACTGTGGTATGCTCCAGCGGTTACGGAAGAAGGTGGCAATTTCAATTAGCTTGGCAGCATCCGGATTAGTGATGTGTTTGGGAAGCAAGACACTTACGACCGTGTCGCAGAAATCCCGAACACAGTTGAACACCTACCCCAAAAAGGTGGCTGATGGTCCTATATTCACTGCCGGTGGCCATCTTCCAGAGAGCAATTGCTACACGCTTTCTCACAGGAATAGACAGAGGTAATTGGTGTTCATTCTGCCCATGAGATGCCTGACCTGATCGCAGATGTACTCAAAAGACTCCCGGGACACTCAAAAGTTTTGAACAAACTGTGTGGGGTTATGTCCACACATCATGTGACCTCCACCTTGCCCTCAGCCATAATACGATCTGCAAAGGTAAAATCATGTATGTTTTGTTTTGTTTACAGGTATAGTCCATATGAGCTGCTAAGTTAGTAGCTAGCTTGACTCTAGCTAGCATTGATATGCTATCGATAGATATGGCCATCGCAAGCCAGCTAAAAGTTATAATACTACCTGCCAGATAATTACCGTTCTTCTTGAACGTAACCTCTCTTCATAGCGACCACGAAGAGCTGTAAATGCACGTCTTTGAATTGAAGTGCACGTTTGTATAGCCAGGAGCAAAATCATTGGTAGGTAGTCCTCCATTGTTGTTATGCTGGTTGTCTTCAAGAGCCCTCTCTTGGCGAGTTTGTTAACCAATAGCCGGACATTCTCATGTTCCACACATGCACATGTATCTCTATCCTTGGCCTTCGGCTCTGTGATATAAAAAGGCCGTCTTCTGGCAAATTGTCTGGAAGACATGGAGCTCAGTGAGGGACTCTGTTAGAACTCTTCTTTGCATTTTCTGTTTATTTTTGGTGATGGTGTCTTTTTTCCCAGCTAAAAGACGACTGTTTTCAACTCGGGACAGAAAATTGATAACAGCTTGCTTTCTCTCTGCTGACAGTTTCTTGTGCCCCCTTAACTTGATTTTTTTCACAGGCCTACTCTTTGCCTTTTTTTTATTTATCATTTAGTTTTCTCATCTCTGCTAGCTGTTTCCACCTGGTTTTTCATTTTACCCGTCTCTTTCTGCAGTCCTTAGCAACGTTTCTCTGCTGACGATATATTCCTTCTCTGATCTCTCTCTGGTGTGGAGGACACCGGTGGATTAAAATCCTCATTCAGGGGTATGGGGTCTACTACAGCTTGACCTGCATTTTCTGGTTGCTCTTGTGCTACATCTACATCAAACAGAACTGGTGGCATGTTCTCCATAGATGGCGGTGTAAGGTCTAACACAGCGTTTGCCATATTTTTTCATTCCCTGTAAGCACTGGATGCAGCCCTCCATTCCTCTCTCTGTTTCTTTTTCTCTCTCTCTGGCAGCTCACTTGACTTTGCATATGGAATCTTTCCCTGCTGTTTTCTTCTCTGGTAGCTGAAACAGAAATGTAGCCTTCATGCCATAAATCTACGGTGTATAGTCGGTAGTTATTTTTGGACTAATGGTAGATGACAGCAGATGAACATTTTAAAGATCAATGCATTTCCATGTAATGAAAAACACACAAGCAATATGTACTTCATGTTGCTTTATTCATAGTTTTCATTTTAGCAAATATCTCTGCATTAATGACCGTTAAATTGTATATGGGTAATATTGTTTGTACCTACCTGAAGGCTACAGGACTCAGTTAGACCAACTGCACCACCTGAACCTTTAACCATCTTATTCTCTTGTTCGTGAGCTTGATCTTCAATAGAGGTATTGAAGAAAATTAGTTTCTGGTCTTCGAAAGAACCCAGTGATGATGCTCTTGGAATTCACGTCTGACTGATTCAGGAAGAGTTTTCATATCCCGGATGTGAATGGGAACCCAGCAGGCAAAGTTTGTGTGATCAAGAGCAGAGAATAATGGTACTAGTTGCTCTAACACCTCAACAAACAGAGAGAAATCACGTTCCCTGTGCGCACGGACGAATATGAAAATAAGAGTCTTATACTTCATTACCAAGTCCCAAAAAAGAAATGTCGGACTTATCTGCCTCACGGTGTTCTCCCACTCTGCAAACGAAGCGGCAGAACTAGTGGGGGCCTATTTTCGCCTGGCACTTTCTGTTGGAAACTGAAAGACGCTGATACCAGTTCCGTAAAATGAGGAAACTGATGCAGTGGAGCTGGGATTGTGATCAATGTTATCGAGTGCACCCACAGGAAATATTCCTTTTCTTAAACAAGCGGGTGCTACGCATCCATCTGCCTTGTAGCGCTCGCAAAGAGACATCGCTAGCCAATCTTCTATCTCAATGATAAGATAACAGGAAACAGAAATGCCCATTTGGTATATCTTTTCGATCAATGTCTTACTTCTGCTGGAGCTATGTATATTTAGCCCAACATATAGTGGTAGGGGTGGCTCACGAGATGCTGAATGGCCAGTTTTGGTCTTGTAGGATCTCTTCTTACTATTGAAGACAATTCTCACAGACTGTCAAACATGCCTGGCCTTTAGACTTGTGTGGATCCTCTATGTTGAGACCATTAAGAATGATAGAAACACAAGACTTTAAGCTACACGGTAAATATTTTGATTGGCAGTCCATTGGAAAGCACCCCGAAAAATGAAATCCTTTGTGAGCAAAAATGTCTTTCCTTACAATTGTTACAGCCCTCGCTAGAATTTTGGCATCTGAAAAGTTGAGTTGTTTCAAAGCATCTATCAATTATTGCATCTCGGAAAACTAAAACGGTGTTTCTTCTATCAGTTTGTTCTTGGAGCTCTTTGTGGCTCTTTTTAATGGTCTAGCAAGGCATCATTTAATCTGTTTTTATTTATGGTTTTCTTAATTCCAATATCTTCAAGCCTCTGGATGTACAACGACGACAGCTCAGAAAGTTTAAACATATGAGTTCCTTTTTCTATGGCAATGTTATGAGGCGGGTTGGCGAGTATGTTAACGAGGCGGATTTCGTGTGACTCCTTAGTAGTTGGTTCAGGACCAACAATATGAAACGGAACAGAATCTGCAAATAGCCTAGCATCCAAAGGCCAATAGGGCGTCTATGTATATATGTCTATGGGCAGAACAGCCTATTTTGCTACATTTTTGTAGTCCCGGTAATCTTTTGTTTGGCATGTTGGTGAGGTTATTTAGAGGACCATTTCTCAATGGTTTTGTTCTTTAATGAATGTTTGTTTATTAATAACTTATTTTTCAACAAATAACTCAATTATGATTACAAAGAGGGAAATTCGCAACTTCCACTTGCTCCCGCAATTTCATCGCCACAAACACCCAAAATAACACAGCAACTTTTTGTAAAAGCTCCCGCAAATTCAGGAATTTTAAGCCGCAACTATCACAAAAAAGGCCCGGGAAATCCTGGGGGGACTGACATATGATGACTGATTTCGTGATGGAAGCAGAAATGGAAGCTACTCCCGCAACAAACTACGGTGACGAAGACCAACACCCGTGGGCATATTTGCAAGAAATGTTTACTTATGTTGGAGTGAACGATTCTTCGACTTCGTACCGGATGAATGCATTCAAAAACTCCCCATCCAACCTCAGGAAACACATTGAGGTAAATTAAGATTAATCCCATGAGCTGCAACGTTAATTTTTAGTTATCATAATTAGCATAAACCTGTTAACCCTCCTATTATGTTTGGGGTCAATTTGACCCCATTCAATGTTTAACGTCTCTAAATAAATGTTTGACATCATTTTTTTTGCTTCATATTTAATGACTTTTCCTAATTTAATGGGGACAACTGGGTAAACATAAAATTAACATGATGATATATTTTCAATGTCCTGTACACATGCTGTACGCATCGGTGTTGTTTTGGGGTCAATTTGACCCCAGGCTGTTTTAATACTGTTTTAGCTCTATAAACCATATAAAAAATATCAACATTTTACACATATTTGTTTTTGTTGTTTTGGATGATATTGAGGTCACTATAATATCCAATTTTATAATCTTCAAAAAGCTTAAGGGCCCTAATCTAACATATTCATAACTGTAGTAGTGCGAGAAACACTTATGTTTTCCCCTACCCCATGTCATGTGAACTATCATTCTTGCAAGAACTTTGATATTTCCCACACTGTGGGGGAGGGGAAAACATAATTCTCGCGAGAACTTTGATATTTCCCACGCTGTGGGGGAGGGGAAAACATAGGTGAGGAGCAAACATATAAAAGCTTGCACAGCAGCCTTCTAAACCATTTCTCTTGGTGCTGTGTGCTATCTCAACTGAAAATGAATTCAAAGGAAAGGTTTTCTGTCAATGAGGTCTTGTCACATCTCTTTGACCATGAAAGTGACAGAGGAGAATGTGTCTGAGCCAGAGGATGGTGTTGAGGAGGACCCTGATTATGAAGTATCCTCCTCTGATGAGAATGAGACCCTCAGTGTTGACCCTCCTGCTGTCTCTCAACCACCAGCAAACACACTACCTTCCAAAAATGGAAAGGTTTTATGGTCTGTCTCCCCACTTGAGCAACAGGGTAGACTTAGTGCTGCTAATATAATAAAAATGGTTCCAGGCCCCACTAGATACGCTGTCAGCTATGTACAAGATATACAATCAGCATTTGAGCTCTTCATGACACCATCAATTGAGAAGACTATACTTCAGATGACAAATTTAGAGGGGAGGCGCGTGTATGGGGACGAGTGGAAAGACTATGATGTTACTCACCTGCAAGCCTACATTGGGTTGCTCATTTTGGCAGGAGTTTACAAGTCTAAAGGCGAAGCAACAGCAAGCCTTTGGGCTGCTGACACTGGAAGGGCAATATTTCCAGCCACCATGTCTCTATGCAAATTCCATGTTTTCTCCCGTGTCATACGCTTTGATGACAGAGAAACAAGGCAGGGCCGACGACAGAGTGACAAACTTGCAGCAATACGGGATGTATGGGACAAGTGGGTTCAGCGATTACCCCTTCTTTACAATCCAGGCCCCTACGTGACTGTGGATGAATGTCTGGTTGCATTTCGTGGGCGCTGTCCCTTCAGACAATACATTCCAAGCAAACCGGCCAAATACGGTATCAAAATATGGGCAGCATGTGATGCACAGTCCAGCTATGCCTGGAATATGCAGGTGTACACTGGTAAATCCCCTGGGGAAGCACCTGAAAAAAATCAGGGCATGAGGGTGGTATTTGACATGGCTAAAGGACTGAATGGTCATAACATTACATGTGATAATTTCTTTACATCGTGTGCCCTGGGTGAAGAACTGCTGAAAAGGTCAGTTACCATGTTGGGGACAGTGAGAAAAAACAAGCCGGAGCTACCCTCTGTGAGCTGCTTGTGATGAAGAACAGGAATATAACATCTTCAATGTTTGCTTTCACTGACAGAGCCACTGTCGTCTCCTACTGCCCCAAGAAAGGGAAAAATGTCCTGCTGATGAGCACCATGCACAAAGATGCTGGCCTTAGCACCAGAGAAGACAGAAAACCACAAATGGTCTTGGACTACAACAAGACAAAGGGAGGGGTTGATAACCTGGACAAGGTCACAGCATCATACAGCTGCCGACGCATGACTGCCTGTTGGCCCCTTGTAATTTTCTTCAACATCATTGATGTGAGCGCCTACAATGCCTTTGTAATATGGAGTGAAATAAACAAGGACTGGAACAGCGGAACACTGAGTCGAAGGAGGATTTTCCTGGAGCAGCTGGGTTACGCATTGGTGAAACCTCAGATCGAGAGAAGACGGTGCCTTCCAAGAGCTTCAACAGCTGCTGCAACTGTTGTGAAGGACATTCAAACAGAGACAGACACCCCAACTCCTCCAGTGGATCAAACCGCAGGCAGGAAACGTGGCAGGTGCCAGGTCTGTCCCAACAGAAATGACTCGCAACCCCTGTGTGAAATGCAAGAAATACGTCTGCAAGGAACATGCATGCACTCTCTGCACATCATGTGTACAGTAGTGCAGACAAAAGGTTGGAATGTACCTTCTGGTGGCCTGAAGGAAAAATAATATGCTGTTCGGATTCTGTCAAACTCACTTTAGTGACTATGTAAATTCGTTGTTTACCACCTCACACATACATATTTGCATACATAGCACTTAGAGTAGCATAGAACAATGCTCATATATACTTTTTTTTATAGGTTTTTTGTGAATAAATAACTGTTATGTGTTCCTTACTGATGTTCTGATGATGTTGATGTTGTGTTTTACGAATAAAATCCTTCTAAATTTTTGAAATTGTGTTTGTTTTCCCTGGGGTCAAATTGACCCCGAACATAATACATGTTACTATTCTTGATAACAGAAATAGTTTTTCATTCCAAATGTTATAGATAACAACAATATGTACTTAGAAATAATATGAAGCCATAAAAACACCAGAAGGATATCTCTTTCCAATTTTAGGTCAATCAGTGAGATTTTATGGTGATCTGCATATTTCTCCATAGTCGCGTAACATGTATTCTGGATGTATAAGGGGGATGGGTGGGGGTATTGTTTTATTTTTAAGGGCTATTTAGGTAGTCAACAAACAAACCTAAAGTACCTGACACATAAACTTGGGTAAAAAAAAAAATTATAATCATTCTTTGGGAGTTTAAATTGCTGGGGTCAAATTGACCCCAAGCATAATAGATGTGAGTCAAATTTGAACATAATAGGAGGGTTAAGATATCTAGCAGTGTTTCCCACAGGATTGGAGTATATCTTTGGTCGGGGAGGGGGGAAGAGAGGTGTCTGATTTTCTAATTTAGCTATACATGGTGTATGTTAGGCTAACGTTCGATAGCTATCGTAAATCAAATTAGACAATTTGTGTAGTAGACAGATTGCTTAAGGCGGAGCTTCATTGGTGTTACTGCTCATTGGATTGACCATGACAGTCTCAAAAGATGCTCAGCAGCCCTAGCCTGTAAACAACTGAGAGGTTCGCACACATTTGATGTGGTGGCAAACATCCTGAATGACATCCATTCCGAGTTTGAAATTCGGGAGACGATTCAGAGAACAACAAGTCAGTTGCTAATTCCCAAGAAGTTCAGATTGCCTGTGATTCGTGCTTTGCATGATGATATGGGACTTGGGGGTAGAGCGATAGACGATAGCCCTGGTAAGGGACAGGTTTTACTGGCCGAAAATGGCCCAGATTGTGGTACATAGGTAACTGTGGGAAGTGTGTAACCTGGAAAAGCCCATGTCCCCGTGCTGCGCCGTTACATCAAATCACCTCTATTGGTCATATGGAGCTGGTTTATAATTCCTTTTTGTCTTTGGAACCAGACTCCAGTGAATATGCAAATTATACTAGTCGTGACAGATCATTTTAGTCGCTATGCACAAGCAAACCTTACTAAAGATCAAAGCGCTGTAACAGTTGCCAAGGTCTTGGTTGAGAGAGTTTTCGTGCATTATGGCCTCCTGGCCCGAATACACTCGGACCAGGGCCGTGATTTTGAAAGCCGATTGATTCAGGAACTTTTGAGGACTCTGGGGATCCGTAAGTCCAGGACGACTCCCTACCATCCCCAAGGGGACCCACAGCCCGAGCGCTTTAACAGAACGTTTCCTTTAATGCTGGGGACCTTGAGGGACAGTGGAGCCGTCATGTCAGTCAACTGGTGCACGCATACAATAGCGCTAAGAGCGATACCGGTGTAGTCATAAAAATAGGTTAAAAAACGTCATTATTCATGTCTCCGGTCTCATGAGGGCACGAGGACCCTTAAACGGTACGTTCCCCACACAGCATATGACCACACGGATTCCGCCTTGGGGGCGGTCAGAAAAAATGTTTGGCTGTCAAGTAGCAAGCAGGCTGGTCAGTGGCAACAGGCTGGGCAGTGGCGTTCTTAAACTTTTTGTCCAGGCACCGCACAAAAAAAAAAACGACATCATAGACGAGACATTTGTTTTTATTTTAAACTCTGATGTAGAAAATGCCATCTATACTGTATAAAATAGGTTTGTTTAGACACGGTTTACAGTTGTCACGATCTTTCATACCAGCGAACACTGACACAGACACTTACCTATTGAGCAGATGGAAAACTCCTCTCGTCTTTACAGAAATGCTAACAAAGGTCTAATCTACTTGTCTAAAAGTGTTTGGAAACTTTCACACCACCCAATGTTTTATTGTTTATGCAATTGCTAAAGACAGAACATACAGGAACAGAATATTTTATACAGGATGCAAGTTTTTGCATGTGCAGAAATTAAGTTACACGGTAGTAAATATCACAATACATTTACTCAATTAAAAGGTTCACGTCCATTCTCCCACCTAGCTAGCCATCTTGCTCCATAAGTAAGCGAATACCTTATGTTAAAAAAACCATTTGGGAGTCATTTAGCCATTTCAATGGAACGTTTTTCCATCATTAAATCCCATGATAAAGAAAGTGTTCCTGGCTGCACTCTTCACAAAAAACTGAAAATCTAATAATGCATTACTCAACATTTTAGCGACACCACCCTAATTCCTCCTACATGTAGTGAAGTGCTGTCTGGTAGGCCAGGTGTGTGGGTTAGTGTTAATGATGTTATGATTTAACACGTAAACAATTTAGATGAGGCAATAACTGATCATTAAACCTATTCTAATGATTCATACTAGAGCTAAATATTCTGTTTTTCAATAAATAATAATCAGATAAAAAAAAAATCAGATCAACTTTAACTGATTAGCCTTGTATGTACGGTTGCTGAACCCCCTGATCCTCACTGACTTCCATGACCAGTTAGAGACACATTTATTCTGTCTCAGACCTGTTAACATGGGAATCACTAGTGAAAACCAAGAAACTCCGCCACCGTCACAAAGCCCATCTGGTTTGCTTAAGGCACACCAATTTGCAGTGATTATTGATCGCCTGTATTGAGACAGATGGCGGGTTCCACTGCAGACCCTCAGGTGACAGAGACTGGGGTGACTGCCAGTGACAGAGCAGTCTGTAGCCAAAAGAATGTATCCTCAGGATATGTCACAGAGAAGACATGCTGGTACAACACACACACACACCATGCTACGCCAAGTGCATGTTAATGTTAAAAACAATGGATGGGAGTGATATAACCTGTAGGCCCAATTAAGTTGACAGCTAAATTAAATCTGCAGATGAATACCAACCGCCATGCAGCCTGGATGAGGTGATGTGTAGGGACGTATAGGGATGTGAACAGACTCACCACAGAAACACTTTCTGTTCCAGTCTGGTATATAGGTCACCTTCAGCTGGTGGAACTTCTTTTGTAAGTAGGCAGTGGGGTGTTGCTTTTCTGTTCCAGTCTGGCATATAGGTCACCTTCAGCTGGTGGAACTTCTTTAGTAAGAAGGCAGGTGGGGTGTTGCTTCATAGAGAAATCACAGGAAACTTTCACTCAACATCACACTAACACACAACTTACCCAAATGTCACACTAACACACAATTCACTCAATATCATAGTAACACATGAACAAAGGAACACTGAGAACAAACAAACCTGTATTGATGTCAATAAATAAAAACACAGAAAAGATTGAAACAACAATTATAAATAACAGAACAGTTATATAACTTTGATCACTGTACACTTTTTACATATAAACAGATGACTGTAAGGAGAGGTGCAGTCCTGATGGAAGACCTCACCACATCTTCCACAGGCTATCACTGCATCCTTACCTCTCCGCACAGTCTGCCTGCAGTAGCAGTGCACCTCCACCTCAATGAGGTAAACAGGAACAGCAGAGGCACTCTTCCTCGTGCTGGGGAATGGTGCTAACTCGCCAGCCTGTAAAGAGGAACAGAGATGAGTCCGCATGTGGTCTTGATGGTACTGTACCATGCAAGGATCCTCACCTCTGCAGAGTGTAAGACTGTTTGCAATGGCAAACAGTCCACAATCTGCAACCCCCCTTCTGTCGCTGCACGTCTGGCCACTGTAGTCTTCCCCGTAAACTGAAGAATGGCAGTTACTTGGGCAGCAAAGTCATCTGTGCATGTAGGATGAAGGGAATCAAAGATATTTACTTATCCTACCTTGCAGCCAACATTACTTACCACAACCCAGTGATTCCCACAAATATGAAGTATTTGTACAAATCCCTGGGTTGGTGCTGGGAGAGGTGTCAGTAGGGCCAGGGAGGTGGTGGAGAGGAGGCCTCCGACATGAGGGTATTGGACCCTCAAGAGTGCCATGGCATGATCGATGGCAGGGTCATCCAACTGGGGCTGGAGCAGCATCACCCTGATGTTGTTCACCTTGTCACTCAGTGACGCCAGAACAGGGTTGCCCGACTGGACACCAGAGATGATAACATCACTGTCCTGAGAAACACACAAAACCGTAACTGGCTAATGAATATGAGAACAACAATAGCAATATTATCCAGTAGTTAAGTCTGGCCGAACCAGACTATTTTTACATGTCTGTTTGTGATATTACCTCCAGCCTGTAGTCCTCTGTCACAGAGCCGGGTAGACCATAAGACTGTCCGGTCTCTTCTTGTGGGGACGGTGTGCCAGGAGGTACAGTGCATGTCACTCGAAAGAGATACATGCATGTCAAGAGTACTGTTTGTAACTAACATGGGAATATCCATTACCAACCCTCACAATCACATGTGCCATATTGCTCCAATGTGAATTTCAACTCACCTCATGGGTGTCGCTCCCCGACATAGAGCTGTCAGAGAACACCTCTACAGTCTCCTCAATGGGGGGGCCTGTCTGGGACCCTGGCGAAAGAGAAAAGGCTTGAACTTCTATTCTCTCTGACTACTGTGCACACATAAATGACTTGGAAATGCACCAGAGCAAGTAAGAAAAGATGTTTAGGCATTGTAACAGGTTGCAGGGTTAGGCAGTGCCGTTACTGAGGAATCAGTCACGATTGGAGGTTAAAAGAAAGTTTTAATTTGGTAAACTCACTTATAAAAAGGTACAACTCAGGTTATAACTCAAACAAAGGCAAAGGTAGGTTCTTGAAACACAACACAAAAGTCCAACACAAAATGTCCTTGTCCCTCTTCCTTCAGGGTTGAACAATAAACACAACTTCTTGTTACTTTCCTGTGGCAGTCGGCTTCGAGTGGGTTCGTCCAGCTCCTGTCCGGCTTGGGGCTATCCTTCCGGTTGTTTTTTTTTTTTTTTTTAATA